>NW_003803832.1:0-3217 GCF_000255335.2 Galendromus occidentalis
ACAAGATGCCATTAGAACGAAGTTGCTCGTCTGACTCGAAATAGAAGATCGTAAATATACGATCGAATCATGGGCGCCCCCAGGCAAGCAAGAGCAAAAGCATTCTGGGACCACGTCAGAAAGGCAGAGAGGAAAACTCCAAGAAAGATCCAAGTGATAGATGCGAATGAGAACATAATCCAAACATCGGAGATGAAATCTCACCTCACTCTAGTAGCGAAGAGTCTGCTTGGAGCCACGGAGGGCTCCGCTACCGAGCGAGCAATCCATCTTCCTAGAAAACCGGTAGAGTTGACCGTGACTGGAATTCAAGTGAGATCTGCCCTGGCAACGATCTCAACTACCTCAGCCACTGGCCCAGACAAAATACCGACAAAAATCCTCAAAGCGAAGAAAGACGTCGGGTATGAATATCATATATATCGGATGTCTTCAATGCTATCCTCCAAGGACAGCAGGAGCTTCCGCTGGAGTGGAGGAGAGGGAGGGTATCTCTGATCGAAAAGCCAAACTCGACCAGAGGTAATCTCACAACCTACCGACCCATTACCGTGTCAGACGCCCTGTATAGAGTATTCACCAAAATCTTGGGAAAACATATACAAGAATGGACAGAAAACACGGGACAGCTATCAGAAATGCAGAATGGGTTCCGGAGAGACCGCAGAGGAGATGACAATGTGTTCATCTTGACAACTGCAATAGAGATCGCAAGGGCCAATACTGAAACAAAGGGGCTCTACTGCGTATTTCTAGACGCCACGAAAGCCTACGATCAAATCGACCGAAACAGGCTGTGGCAAACTCTAGAAGAGAGAGGAATGAGCACACCACTAGTTGAATTCCTAAAATACATGTACCAGGATACAAGAGTATTTCTCAAACATGGGGACCATACCTCTGACGAGATATCCTTCACCGATGGTCTTCGACAGGGATGTCCTCTCTCCAGCACTCTCTTCAGCCTATACATAGCGAACCTAGAAAATGAACTCCTGGCAACAGGGCTCGGCTTCAGGGTCTCGATGAGAGGCAACCACTGAGACACGAAAGAGAGGAAATTCTTCAAGATCCCAGGTTTGTTATTCGCCGACGACCTAATCTTGATGGCAAACAAAATCGCGGATATGGAAGCGCTCCTAGAAGTAACAACTAGATTTGGGGATGATATGTCTATCAAATCCAACCCTGAGAAGAGCGGAGTCATGGTCTTCTCTCGACCACCAAACGACCATTCCGAGGATAAAACTCTTAAGATACAGGGACTTCCAATAGGTGGATTCCTACAAATATCTAGGACTTGTTTTATCGGCAGACGACGACTATCTGTCCGAAAAAGCCAACCAAGCAATACAGAGACTCAACGCGAGAACCCTCTGGAGCTTCAATAGATTCGAAGTCTCCGAAATTCTCTGGAAAGCTACAGCCGTACCGCAACTCACGTACTGCAATACAGTCATAACTATGCCAAAAAGACTGAGAAACCACATCGAAGTCAGGCAGCGAGACGCGGGGAGATGGGCCCTTGGCATTCCCCACTCCACAATAGCCAAATAATTCATCAAAGGTGAACTCGGCTGGAGTTCGTTTGACGCCAGGGAAACCATCAGCAAAGTGATATACTTCGAGAGGATAAACCAGATGGACCCGAACAGATGGCCAAAACTTGTTTTAGAAGCCGCAGAGATGACTAACTTAAATCGATTGAGAGACTCAAGAAACTGAGAATACAATTCGATCTAGAGTCCCTCAGGCTAACCGGAAGTACATCGACACACTCAATGTGGAACACATTTCGCAAAGAACTCAAACTGAGGGTGCAAAATAAGGCAGATTCCACATGGAAAGAAGGAATGGAATCTAAATCCACATTGAGCATCTATCGTCAGTTCAAGGAGACAAGAGGACTCCAACAGAGACTGTACGATAATTCTCGCGGTAGCCAACTCTTGGCGCTCACAAGAGCAGGAATGCTGAGCATCAAGAAGAGGCAACGGAGCCACGACCCTTCCATCGACACCCTATGCTCGAAGTGCGGAGCAACGGAGACTGAAAAACACATAGTCCTAGGATGCGAGGAAGATACATTCTCAAGAGAGGAGTTTCCTCTCCGAATAGGACTTTCGCCTAACACAACCCAGACGACTCTTCGGAAGACAAAGGCAACCCTCGATACATGGGAGAGAAAAGATCTGTGAGCGCAACACAGCTCACCCCTGAAGCAAAGGGATCATATGTGCATATGAAAAGATCAAATAAATCCAATCCAAATCCAATCCAAGAAAATGGAGGAACCCATCAAACGTCTCCAGAAAATCCAGAAAGTGTTCCAGCCAGTGAAACAAGTGAACAACCAGTGGAGCAGCCTGGACCAAGCAACCAGCAGGAGCAGAGTGACCAACCAGGAGATATCAACCAGAATCAAGAAACACCGACCGAATCACCGCAGGCGAGTGGTTCACGAGAAAACAAGAGCAGCCCTCTCCCTACGCTCCCGACTGGAGACAGTCAAGTTAGTACTCAAAGAAACAACAAGAGACGACCCAGAAGACAGTACGAACCTAACCCTGAACGTTCAGCTTCATTAAGACCGCGTATCAAACGAAATGATAGGTATGAGGCGAGACATCCCACTAATATTGCCATCGCAAATATTAGCAACTCAAACCAGATAAAAGAACCCAATACGTATGAAGAAGCTATCAATTCTGATGAACGTCAGGAATGGCTTGAAGCCATGGAAGCTGAAATGAACAGCATCAAAACATTGAATGTTGACACAATTTAAAAGAAAGAAACAAGAACAAAAAAAAACTGACCACACTCCCACCTGGACGCCGAAGCCTAGGTTGTCGGTGGGTCTTCAAGGCAAAGCGGAACGCTGAGGGTAAAGTCGAAAGATTCAAAGCAAGAATTGTTTTAAAAGGATACGCTCAGCAAGCTGGCATCGATTATAAGGAACCTTTCAGTCCCGTGTCACGTTTCGAATCTATCAGACTCGTTCTAAACGTAGCCGCGAAAGAGAAGCTCGAACTCTACCAGTTCGACGCTGCATCTGCTTTCTTATCCGCAGACATTGAAGAAAAATTGTATATGGATCAGCCGGATGGCTTTCAGGATAACACCTCACGAGTGTGCAGGTTGAACAAGGCACTCTATGGGAGTCGCCAAGATCCCCGTTGCTTTCACTTGAAAATCAAATCCATACTCCTCAGTC
>NW_003803832.1:3552-13480 GCF_000255335.2 Galendromus occidentalis
GTCTAGGACTCAGACAGTGTCCATCTGAGCCATGTGTCTTTTATGGCAATGAGAAAGACAGGCTAATCGTGTGCTTATACGTCGATGATGCAATCCTGGCTGGACGTACTGAGAAATCTATGCTCAAATTCTTAGCCAATTTGAAACAGCATCTCGAAATTACGTATAAACCGATCGATCACTTTCTCGGAATACAAATTCATAGAACAGATGATATGAGCGTAGTAATGCGTCAAGAACGCTACACCCTCGATATTCTCAAACGTTTCGATATGACTAACTGCAAACTTTGTTCTACACCAGCCGATAGGGATATATATTCCCTTGACGAGACTGATGAACTAAAGTACATTCCATACAGAGAACTTATTGGAAGTCTCATGTATCTGCAGTTAGGCACCAGACCAGATATCTCTTTCATAGTCGGTTATCTATCGCGCTTCTTAGAACATCCGACGAAGAAGAGATGGTCAGAAGGTATGAGAGTTCTTCGCTATCTACGAGGAACAGCCAACTACGGAATAATCTATAAGAGTTCCGAGTTCAATGGATATCGCTATTTTAGCGATGCAGATTATGCTAGTTGTCCGACCACAAGGAAAAGTGTATCAGGCTCCCTTGTAATGACTGATTCTGGACCAATGATTTGGGGAAGCCAGTTACAAAAAACCCTTTCCCTTTCGAGCTGCGAGAGCGAACTTATCGCCGCAGTCTGAGCGGTCCAGCTCATGCTGTACTTCTAGCAGATCACAGAAGAAATCGGTCAAAGCCACACTAAGACACTCCTGGTTGACAATCAAGCCACGATTTCATCGGTAAGTCAAAACCATATCGTCAGCGAACCAAGCATATTGCGGTTCGTTATCTCGTCATAAGAGATCTTGTCGAGAGCGGTCGAATTAAAATTCAACACATCCCGACTCAAGATCAGCTCGCGTATATTTCTACCAAGGCCTTAACAAAAGCAACTTTCCAGAAGCTCAGAGGTCTAATTGGTATTTCTGCCCATTAGTAAGCATGAAACTCGCAATCACAGTACTCATGATGATGATCATCAAGGAATCGAAGGCTTACTTCGAGTACGAGCGAGACTGTGACAAGGCCTGCCAGCTGAGACACCGGAGCTGTGGAATCGAACAAACCGAAAAGCCATACCGACAACGGTGACTCCAACCATTCCACCGAGCACCAAAAGGCCAACTACCACAAGGTCACCGGAGCCGATACCGGCACCTTATGGCAGAAATCTCGAATGGTGGATTTCTATCACCTTCCTATGCTCAATCATCACTGCGCCAAGCGGCGTGATCTACTTTCTAGCCTTGAAACCGAAACACCTGGGATACCAGGGAATCGAGCTAAGGAACAGAGCATTCAACGAGCTGGAGGATGAGGAACTCTGAAAAATTAAAAACACTAGAGAGAAATTTTTCTTGTATCCTTTATCGAAATTTTCGCTAATCACTCCGAATAAACGGACCGGTTGGGGCACAGTTCGGCTGCCCGCCGCTGATTCCATGGGTGCTCCCATGCTATAGGAGCCAGCCTGACCGTCACGGTCATACTTTCCGGCGGAACTGTGGTCTCAAGGAAGACGCACACTGGCGCTCCGTGAAACAGCAGCCCCTCGACAACTCTTTCTCGTCTCAGTTTTCTCAAATCAACGACAAGCGTCGATACCGTCCGTCGGAGTCCGATCACTAAACCACGCAACAAATTACTAAGATAATTGTTTTTAGCGGGACAGCATAGAGGAAGGCAAAGGGGACGAAAAACCCACCGAGGCACACCGTCAACATAATGACCATCACGGTCATCACGGCTCCCGCAACAATGCGCTCCCGGGGGATCTGACACCCACAGCGGGACAGCACTCCCAACTCGGCCCGATGAAGTTCGAGCGAGTCTCGTTTCGGCTGCATAGCGAATTGTACCTTCGATCTCTGTAAGGAATCGACCCCCAGTGTAGGGAGAACAGTCTATCGGGGAGTGGAGCTAATTTAAGGAACAGCCAACATTCGGTGGAACCTCACGCTCTCGCTTGTTGTGGTTTCCCGGTCTTCACGACCTTCACGGTTTTTACAGCCTTAGCGTCTTTCTTGCTCTTTGAGCCTCTTTCGGATACTTTCGTGGACATCCTTCTCCCCTTGGCCTCGTCGTTTCCCTGACTCAGGAATACAAGATGACATTGGAATCAATTCCCCTTTTATACGAGTTCAGAGGAAGAATTTTTATTTTGTCAGTTTTTCTAGACTGGCACACAGCTCGGAAATCAATTTCTCCATTTGCTCCTTACGAGCAACGCATTCCGGACGGTTGCAGGGTCCTTTTTTTTGGTGTCGCAGCTCGCAAAGGGATGACCCTATAATTCTCAAAAGGAACTGCGAGTGCGAAAAGGGGGAGGGGGCCTGGGTGGTGAGCGCTCTCTAAGCGCCTGTTCTCGATACGGGCGGCGCGCTTCAGCATCCATGTCTGGCCATATGAGCCCAGCGACATCAATAGCTTGCTGGAAACGAAGCCGATCTCTGCGCTGGACGAACAAGGCAAATTGTATGAACCCGTTCCTGGACTTTCGTTTCCGAGGACGGACGGTCAGAGCAGGCAGCTGAACAGTATCATCCTCCATCAGTATTGGACAGGCAGCTTCACCAGCCAGGGTATCAGCAGCATCCTCCTCTGGAGGGGGAGCCCAGCTATCACTGCTACCAGACGGAGAAGGCGAACGTCGGACCATGTTGCTTCCTCTCGAGAGAAACAAGTGCCCACCGAGGAGAAACTGGAGCTTATATATGTATTCAAGGTACAGCACTCAGAGTCCCAAACACTTCTTCGAACATTCCGCAGTAAGGGAGAGAATGTTGGAAAATTGCCCTCTATAGGACAATGACTTTCCATGATTTACTGTCTAGAATCTTCTCGAAGTCTATGACAATGATAATTGCACCAACTTGGTTGCCAAGACTCTGATTATTTATGTTTACTATCACAACATCATTAATCTCTGTACCATTATATTTTCTGGAACTAATTTCCTCTGTACGAGCCCATGGAGCTCTGATGGTATAAAAGCACCTCCGAAATAAACATCAGACTCAGATTCTTCTGTCACACGCGAACCCTGCGTCCTCATTCCTGAGAGCATCTTCCCTACGAGACCTCGCCCCTCGGAGATCATCTGAACCCTGTGCCGAATCAACTCTAGACTCTTGGACCGTGGACTCCTACTGACTGAGCACCTTCTCAGTGAGCCAACGCTCAGGATCCTCACGGATTCCCAACACTTCCTCCGCGCGTAAAGTTCTACATCGTCATCCTTCCGTTCGTGATCCTTGATAAACTCCTCCATCAGTTTGCCTGCATCTTCCTTAGGCACATACGCCTCCTCGAATTCCTTGTTCCACTCCTCGAAGCTGATCACCTCGCTGCCATAAGTCTTATACCAAAATGCCGCGGGACCAACCAGCTTCGTGAAAAGCACACTCTGAGTCTACGCCTCGGACCATCTGCCAACCTATCTAGCCATTCGTCGGCTTCAGCAACAGTACCTTTCCCTGAGAACTCGCCCAGCGCAACGGCTGTATCTCTCACTTTATCCCTCGACCACACCGGTGGTGGGAAATCCTGATTTTCCTGCGCATTCTCTCCTGATGCTTCATTTGCGAGCGCTCGCTTGAAACATTCCACTAACATGGACGCCAATTTGTCCTCCATTCGGAATTTTCCTGAAGATATTTCGGCTGACTTGCTGAATCACGTGATCTTCGCCTGCATACCCACGAGCCTGAGTCCAATTTCAACTCCACTTCAAGTATCCCACCGCTGCCTTGTGATAACTACTCCTACTATGGGGAATGGCTTGAAGGGAGGAATGTCCGACTTATTTCACCTCACTAATTTATTGGGCGAATACTCGATTGGACTGAGCGTCGCGCGTGCCGTCGGCTACGACACCCAACTCTCGACTGGCGTCATTAGGGCCTGCGGTGACGATCATGCAACGTGCACCTGACCACAGACGTCCCTGATAGATTTCGCCTATGACAGACACTTTCCAAAATCCGAAAGGTGCGAATCGGATGGCAGACCTGCACGCTTAGGGAATGGAAGTCCGTACCGGTGTGCTACAGATGTCAAGAAGTCGGTCACCTCGCAGCGGGATGCAGAAAAGACGCGAAACGTCGAAGATGCTACAAATGCGGCACGGAAGGTCATATCGGCAGAGAGTGCCAGGCGATGGAGCAACACTGCCGTAAGTGCAAGGCCTCGGGGCACACAACGTACTCTTCCGCGTGCCCAGTGTTCAGGCAGACGCTTGTAAGTTTGAAGAAGGCCCAGCAAGCACCGACGAACCTCGAGCAGGCCGGAACTTTCAAAACGAAACCGACCGGACCGGTCCCACAACAAGCGGAAAGCCCAGCGACGAAAGACATCTACTCAGGAGCCTGGGTCACAGTCCAGATGAAGAAGAACAAACCCTCCAGACAGAATAATGACACTTGAAGTAGATAAATCTCCACCGAGCCAGAGCCGCCCATGCGACCCTAGAAGAAAGAGTTCGTCGAGAATAGATAGACTTGTGTATATTGAGCGGAGTTAATAGGAAGATTTAGGAAGCTAAAAAGAAAAGGGACGAAGGCTGGATAGCGGATGACGAAGGAGATACGGCGCTCTGGGTGACAGGAGCAAGCACACCTCTCCCTGTCACGGATAGAGCAGCGGTGAGAGGAATCACATCAATAGAGGTGGCAAAAAGAACCCTAGTGTTCAGCTGCTATTACTCACCAAATAGCACGCTGGAACCGGCGCGACCCATTTGGGCGCAGAGCCGTTTAGGCGCGAGCCATTTGGGCGCAGAGCCGTTTGGGCGCAGAGCCGTTTGGGCGCAGAATTGTTTGCTCGCGGAAGTCTTGGTTGTCCGGTGAACGGCTTACGCTTTATGACCAATTCTCGTCCCAATCGCTCGGTTCCAGTGGAACGACAATCTGGATTACGACTAGACGGAAACGCCGAAAATACTTCCCCGTAGGCTTCCGAGAGCGAATCATGAGTTCTGAGTGGATCCATCTGCGTATGAAGATTATCATGCTCTTGGCGAAGAAAAAAAATGCGCTCGATACGAACACGGACGGCATCGGAGGTGCAACCTATTCTTTAACCTAGGTCTTTGAATTCTCCGCTCATACCATACTATTCGGGATGAGCGAGTCTCTAGGCTTATCTATACGTATTGACATTTGGACGCGCGAGGCCTAGACGTGTCACGTTACTCTGACTCCGACGATTCAGGGGCAGTCTGCGGTCCGCTGTTCGATGCCTGCATCCTGAAATTCCGTGCCAGCCCACGCAAGTAGTCCACCGTGGTCCTCTGACCGAATTCTCTCACAATTTTGAGAATTCGCTCATCGGCGGAGACGTACCAAATGGGTCGCGCCCAAACAGCCGCGCCTAAACGGTCGCGCCCAAACAGTCGCGCCCAAATGGGGCGCTCCGTATGCTAGATAGGTGCTAGATAGATGCTAGAGGTCACAATCCAGAACCGGAGCGCAGTAAGTTAAGTCAAACGGCTCGCGCCCAAACGGCTCGCGCCCAAACGGCCCGCGCCCAAACGGCTCGCGCCCAAACGGCTCGGCGCCCAAACGGCCCTGCGCCCAAATGGCCCGCGCCCAAACAGCCGCGCCCAAACGGTCGCGCCCAAACGGCTGCGCCCAAACGGCTGCGCCCAAATGGGGTGCACCGCGCTGGAACAATTCGTGGAGTATCTGGGGTCTATCGAAAGCCTGGCCAGGGTATATCCTAGACACCGAATCATCATAGCCGGAGACATCAACGCCGTATCAAGTTCCTGGGGCGGAGAGGAGACTACGCGGAGAGGCAGAGAGCTCGAGGAGATGGCCGCGAGAATCGGCCTGATGATCAGCAACGACGGGGCGTCGCCAACCTTCAGAAGAGGAGAAGCCCAGAGTTTTATCGATATAAGACTGACTACCCATGCTCAGCTTATCCACATATGGCGAGTCAACGAGGATATAGAGTCGCTGAGCGATCACCAATACATGGAATTCGAGCTCTCTATACCCGGCCTAAACGGCCCGGACGCTCCCCCTGAAGGACAGCGATACATCTCGAGACACACCAACAAAGAGACACTCCACGCGATAATCGACGAAAAGTGTAGCGAGCTACTGATGTGAGAAGTGAAGCCCCTATCAACGAGACGAAGATCATCGACGCCCTCAGCGAAGCCTGCAGCCGGTCGTGCTCTCCAGCCCCTAGACACCTGACCGATAAGAAGCCGGCGCATTGGCGGACCGTTGAAATCGCCAGGAAAAGGCAGCTATGCAATCGAGCGCGGAGGAGACTCGTGAGAGCCCGGAGATACAACGATAATTTCCCAGAAACGGCTGCGGAATACCAGAGGGAGTACGATTCACTGAGGGAGGAGTACATGAAGGAAATTCTCAGGAGCAAAAGGGACAAATGGAAAGAAGTGTGCCAGAAACTCGGACAGGATGTAGGGGTCTCCCGTACAAGATCATCCGCGAGGAGCTCGGTCAGAAACGCCTGAAGATCCCAAAGGAACTCATCAACAAAGCGGTCGGGGAGCTCTTCCCCTCGTATCGAGCATTTGAAAGGGAGACCATCGCGGTGCAGAACCGGGACATCCCGGCAACAACCCCCGAGGAAGTAAAAGAAGCGGCCGAACGGATGGCAATTGGGAAGGCTCCTGGCCCAGACGGAATACCACCGGAAGCTACGAGACTTCTCATGAGTAGGTGGCCGCAGGTTTTCGCGAAGATGATGGATCAGATTCTGACCAAAGGAGTCTTCCCAGAGTCGTGGAAGTTGGCAGACCTCATACTTATCCCGAAGGCGGGGATGAAAGACTCCTACCGCCCGATATGCCTACTGAGTACGATCGCGAAAGGCGTCGAAATGGTGATAAACCGCCGACTACGGGACCACCTGGAGAACAACGGGGGTCTCGGGGAAAACCAGTACGGGTTCCGAGTAGGGATATCGACGATGTCAGCTTTGCAAGCCGTACATGACCATGTGAAGAACGAACGAAGAACACCTCCCGGAAGAAGAAACAAGTGCATGATCATACTCCTCGATGTGAAAAACGCGTTCAACCCGATCCACTGGAATATCATCATCGACAGACTGCGAGACAGAAGGGTGCCGCAATACATAATACGAATTGTGGCATCCTACCTGCAGGATAGATGGATACAGGACGAGAACGGTATCAAGCACAGGATGAGTGCGGGAGTCTCACAGGGACCCGTCCTCGGACCGACCTTGTGGAACAAAAAATGTCCTACGACTACGCCTCCCTGAAGGATCGAAAACGATCGCATACGCCGATGATCTAGCTCTTATGATCACCGCCGAGTCAATCGCAGAGCTTCAAGACATAGCACAGGACTCGCTGGACACGATCTCCGCCTGGATGAGAAGGAACAGCCTGCAGCTGGCACCCCAAAAATGCGAAGCTGTAATACGCCAACGAAAAGATCCGGACCCCGCTATCACCTTGGAAGGACACCGCGTCCAAATAAAGGCGACAGTGCATTATCTCGGCGTCACGCTGGAGCAGGACCTCCGAGGGAAAGCACATCTCAAGACTACGCTGGAAAAAGCCGCGAAGGCCTCAAACGACATCTCGAAAATCCTCCCGAGAACATACGGGGCGACCGAGAATCAACGCAGATTGATCGCCACCGTCGCGGAATCGATGGCGCTCTACGCATCACCGGTGTGGAGTCCGATCGCATTACGGTTGGTGAAGCATCGAGAAGCACTCCTCCGAACACAGAGGATCCTTGCCGTTAGGATCATAAGCTGTTACAGGACAGTGTCGACGGCAGCAGCGCTGGTCATAGCAAGAACGCCTCCTTGGACGCTGCTCTCGGGAGAAAGACAGAAGCTCCTAAATCTCCAGATGGAATGGAGATCAAATCGATCCCGCCGGAACGTCGAAGAATCCTCTGAGCCGGAGGTTTGGAATCCGGAAGCGAGAAACAAGGAGGAGATCCGAGAAGAAACACTGAACGAATGGCAGCAGCAGTGGCAAGAGGAGTCGAAGGGGAGATGGACATGCAATTGTATACCGGACCTCAAAAGATGGCACGAGAGGCCTTTCGGAGAGGTTGATTACTATAGCACCCAGGTTCTCACCGGTCACGGGAACTTCCGAAAATACCTGCATAGATCCAAGATCTCTCCCGGGGACGCCTGCTTGTACTGCGATGCAGGCACTACGGACGACGCGACGTCGACCACACGATTCTCAGATGCGCGGCATTCACGGCTCAGAGAGCCTCGATCACAGAAGACAGCGTTCCGGCAATGGCCAGAAGCATGCTCAAGTCCGAGGAAGATCGGGAAAGGATTACCAAGGCGTTCCGACTCATCTTAAGCAGAAAAGAAGCTCTGGGCCGACCAACTGCAAGAAGCAGCAGCAGTGCACAACAACCAGAGTAGCAAGCTGTGTGAAGACAGCAGAGAGCTGAAGTGATAGGAAGATAGGAGAGGGAGTAACAGAGGCGCCTAGATCGGACCGGAAGTAATCTCGAAGGAAGTTCAGCACTTCCTGATTTCCCGGACGATCAGGCAGAGAGGTTTTAGGGTTTTAGTGCGGTGAAAAGCCCAAACTACCGGCTTCCGGTCTGACGGTGCGGGAAGAGAGCACTGTGCCGCGGACCGGTCCCGGTGTCCGGTTACGGATTCCCCCCTCTCTCTATGGAAAAAACAACCCAAATCTACTCTAGAAGAGTGAATAAAAACGTTTTGATTAGATATATGAGAACAATAAGCCTCAGTTAACTAAGGGGGAGCCCATTACAGACTCTAGTATTCCGTGTGATCATTCCAGCCGAGGTATCAACGAGATAGAATTATCTCTTCACCGTTATCAGCACGAATTGCCAGGAAAAGATGAGTGATACCGTGAACCGAAGTGAAGTGTCCATCCAAGATGTCCAATCCTTCGACTTCGAGAGAAAACCCCCTATAGGGCAACGTCCAAGTTGGCGAAGACGATGACGGCGGAAACTTCCCGGTGTGCGACAAAGTCGAGACAGCAGTATGCGGTCCCCGACCCAGGGTAGTGAGCAGCATCATCTTAGCTGCAGACGGGAGGATCTACATCTCCTGGAAGACGATCATCCCATCGGTTCTCGACGATGAACCATTCGCCTGGGATGTAAGCAGAGGACGACTAAATCCACCAGATTCAGAGCAGGCCAAAACAAAGGAAGGAAAGAAGCAGAAACAAGAATTCATCATTGGGAATCGAGCTGCCCGATACATCCTGATCAACTCGATTCATCCTGATCTGGCAGTGACGTTGTTTGGCACCAAAGATAACATCAGATTCGTGCGAGACAGTGTGAAAGTGTACGCGGAAAGATGTAACAATCTGAATGTTGCTCGAGCCACGGAAATGCCTGAAGCTAACATCAGTACTAGAGTTCAGAAGAAGATCAGTCTCTTGGAGGCGCACAAGACCTTTGCGCATATAAACGTTGATCAAGTTGGGAAAATGCTGCAGCGAGAAGAACATGAAATGGAAAATGACTGTATAGTCTGGGAATCGTGTACCCGCGGAAAGATGCCGAGAGCGGCAAACAGGCCTAGACCGATGAGCGACAGAGCTCCACTACCCGGCTATATTTTCTCCGATACTTGTGCCGTCAGTAACAGGCCCTATGGCGGTGCTTACTATTTCTTGACTCTAAGTAATGACATGAGTCGATATAGGAAAGTCTACTTCGTCCTATAAAGGGACCAAGTGCCAGATTGCATTGAGTCTTTTACTCGATGGTTCAAGAACCAGACCGGTCACGATATCTACCAATTCAGATCAGATGGAGGAGAAGAATTCAAGAATCAGAGAGTTTTTCTTGTGAAAACTCATTTATTC
>NW_003803832.1:13917-18368 GCF_000255335.2 Galendromus occidentalis
GGGTATGTCACAGTTTGTGATTGAAACAAAGAGCGAGGTTCGTCGGGTCGAGGCTGGTAAGGTAGAGAGGCCTGGGGAACACAGTTTCCCGCATATGCGCCAGGGGATCATCTTCGATGTTCGGTGGGTTCGGGCGTTCGCTTTCGGTCGCAGATTGAAACCGCGTTCTGTGTTTCGGTACTCGAGTATTAACAGGTGGTCAAAGAGATCGGTGTTTTTCTTCATGAGGCGGTGAAAGTACTCCATGTCAGACAGTTCGAGGAGATCGCGAACCGGTGTGAGGTGTAGTGATTTCGTCTCAAGGCGGCATCGAAATTCGACCCTTCCGATGAATCGGCTTTGCATGCGTTGCAGACGGTCGACGTCCCCTTTGCGATGGGGGAACCACACCAAGCCCGCGTATGTCAAGATGGGCACGATGTAACTCTGGTACAGGCGGAAGTAGACATCGGGCCAGGAGATCGGAGAGGATCTCAGGATCCCGTTGCACGTGACGGAACTTTTTCGTAGAACGTGGTCGACATGCTCACGGAAGTCAACAGAGCGAGAGTACCGCACGCCCAGGTCGGTGGCCAGGTCCATGCGTGTCAGGTCGCAGTCCCCGAGGCGGTATTTCGCAGCTGGGTTTTTGTTTCCCAGGTGGTGGACACCACACTTGTGCTTCGATAGGCTGAGGCCCATGGAAACCGACCATGTGAGGAATTCGTCGATGGTCGTCTGTAGGATGACGGAATTGCCAGGAGAAATGATCGGGAGTGACAGTTTAACGTCATCTGCGTACAAGGAGAACGTCACGGATGGAGGGAGGATGTGTTTGACTTGATCCATGAAGAGCAGAAAAAGAAGGCCGCCGCACACCGTGCCCTGTGGACATCCTAGGGTCGCATTTCCAGGAGAGGACAGTCTGTCACGGATTTTCACGCGGAACGTACTCTCTTTGAGGAAATCGGAAATCCACTGAGTGAGTCGCTGGCCGACTCCTTTGGCTGGAAGGATTGATACGAGCATCTCGTGGGGCATGGTTTCAGAAGCGTTTTTGAAGTCGCTGGAAATCAACCGGAACAGATTCGTTGAGAAGGAGAGTTGAGTCGTTGAAGAACTTCAGGAGACAGTCGGTTGTGGATCGGCCTGGACGGTAGGCGAACTGTTCGGACGAGATCAGCCGGTTTGTTTCGGCGTGATCGAGAATGGCTCGGCATATCACTCGTTCCAAAATTTTACAGCTCACTGGTGTGAGAGAGACAGGTCGTTTGTTTGCAGGGTCGTTTCGTTGGCCCTTATTGTGGACGGGCGTGATCCATGCAGTGCGGTACAAATCCGGTATGCGGCCGGTTTCCAGTGACCGTTGGAAGACCGCACTGAGCGGAGCTGCTAGCCCGAGGGCAGCTTTCTTGAAGGAACATGCGGGCAGGAGTTCAGGGGAAAGACTTGTCTTGGACGGAATACTCTGGATCAGTGGTTCCCGAATTTTTCGGCCCGTGGCCCCCTATGAGCCGTAAGCATGGAATCCGTTGAGCCCTGTGGCTCCCTTCCATAGGATCTTATGGAGGTCCGAGGATCGCCGTGGCTCCCGAGGGGGCCACATGGCTCTATTTGGGAAACACTGCTCTGGACAGTTGCCCATGCGGCTGGGGGGGATACGTCGACATCGTTTAGTATGGGCAAGTCGGTCGGGCAGGGGATCGCGGAGAGCGAGCAACAAGGCTTCATGTTGTCGTATGAGGTTTGAAAGAATCGTCGCATTAGGTCAGCCTTCTGCTGGTCGTCGGTGACAGGCATTCCTCGTTCATCTTTGAGGCCGGATAAGACGTCTCGGAGATTCAGTCGGTTCGAGGCGTATCCGAAGAAACGCCGAGGGTCTGCACTGCACGATATACTTCTTTCAAGTATACATCTCTTTCTCTCCACGGCTCGCTTTAGGGATCTCCGGAGTGCGTCCATCTGGAGGTGGTCATTTGGATGGCAACTCGAGATCTGGTCACCCTTCGAGAAATCGAGGCGGCGTTTCGGGACGTATTGAGGCACTGAGCAGTGGGGCAGAGCGAACATGATGCAGAGGTGATCCGCTTTGATTGGGCATTGGCACAGTCGTACGTCATCACCGTCGATGAAACCGTCTGAGCATAAGAACACATCAAGGATAGTGTTGCTGAAGGGGCGCGTGGGGTGAGTTCTAATTTGGGTCAAGCTGTTTAGATTACAGAATTCAGCGAATGTTCGCCCGCGGACAGTGGTAGAGCGCGTCTGGTGTGTGTTCCAGTCGATGTTTGGACAATTCATGTCGCCAACTAGAACGAGAGGTAGCAGGGTTTCGGCAAGGTATTCAAATTGAGAGCACAGGATACTCATTGCTGCGACATCGTTGGGAGGTCTCTCAGTGCCTGCGGAGTAGGCGACGATGAGTCGGATAGGGGAGTCGCACAGAAGGTCAATACAGAGAAGTTCACCGGAATCACTTTCGGCGGGAACCACGGAGCAGCGAATGTCTGAGTCAATGAGGACGAGGACGCCGCCTTGGAGCCGCGATCACGTCTGAAGACTTTGAGGGTGCCCTTGTTTGACAGCTCGGCATCAGAGACACCGGGACTCAGCCAGGTCTCGACGACGCAGGTGACCTGTATGCGGCAGGAGTCGATATTGTATACTCGCTGATGTACCTTGCATACCTTTCGAATAAACATTCTAGATCAGGAAAACCTAATCATTCATCCGGCGAAATAATCAAATGCGATTGGATGATAGAATTCCGCTCCACGACGTATTTTCCGAGACGCGATACCGTGCGACGGGATCACTAACTCCAGGGATTCTCACGCTGTATGAGGTGGATGCTCATTCGTTCGAGCTTCTGCCCGAGGTATCGTGGCCGGGCGAAAGACGTGCCAGCTCACCTGAGCTGAGCGACGAAAATTCTGGGCTGAAAAAATCGAAGTTGGTTTCTCGGAGAGGCCATTACCGACACACTAGGAAATTTTGCGTGGGAATTATTGAAAGAGAGGGGTAATCACTCTCTGGGATATTTTCTATATGTGACTCACGACACTGGGATGCCTGTTTGGATCACTCGCAGCCGAACACACTGGAAGAGGAATCAATTACTGAACGACGTCAAACGCAAGAGAGCGAGGGGCCAAAGCGTTCAAACTCATGAAGCCTCTTGAAGTATTATCAGATAAAGTTGTTGGTTGAACTCCACCCTGATTCCGAGGGGCCAGCACGAGACCGCGGGGAGAAATAGGGATCAGGGACTTACTCACCAGTTCATCTATTTCTGCGTCTCTTTTCTTCAATTCCGTCCTAAGCATCTCGTTTTCATCTCTGACCTCGGCGTCTTCTGCCGTCAGTTTGGCATTTTCTTCCGCCAGCCGAGCGTTCTCCGTTTTAGCACGCCGCACAGTGGGCCAAATGGCCGAATTAGGTGGAAAAAATTATTTTACACTTCGAATCCGACGCTGCTTGTCTAATTCGATGTTCCGAAGCTCGAGATACACGAATTCGAAGCTCCGCTCATCACAAACCCCGCGTATCACGGAACCGGAGCCCGTGAAACGAAATCATGCGAATGGAATACTCCCTCTCTCCCCCTTGACAAACTTCTCATATGATCTAGCTCTCGTGTTCGATGCTTTGGGTCGGAGCTCGGAATTTCTCAAAAGGGAAGCCAGGAGCTGGTCTGGCGCCTTTTCGAGAAAGAGACAACAAGACACTACTGTCTGTCTCTTTTTCTATCACAACGATGAGATGCTGGCCCGGATTCATTGATGCTAAAGTATCAACGAAACAAACAAACGAGTTCATCGCGGCCTCGACGGCATTTCTTGTGCTTCTTGCGAAGCTTCGAAATATACGACTGACTTCATGCCTCAAATCTCGTCGGTTGATCAAATGGCACTCTTCCACGCTGTCCACGCATTGCGAAAAAATCCATCGTATAAGTGAATCTGGACCGTTTTCATCCGGACACTGACGCCAAACATCGAAAAATTGAACCCGCGGCACAGAAATCTCGATTCCTGAAAACAGCAAGTTAGTCTCGAAGGTCTTACGATCCCCCTGTTTGGGGCATTAGAACTCGAGGAGCGCTACGAAGCGCAGTCTCTCAACAACTTTTCTGGGAAATTTAGAGCCGGAACTTCAAAAAAAAAATATTCCAGCGAGGGGACACGGGGGGCATGTCTTGTATTGAATAATCTACTTCCTGCTGATTCTATGGAAATTAGGTTTCGAAGAAACACTCTATTTAAGACCATAAACACTGATCGTCCGCTCTCAAATCGTCTTGAATGCGGACTTAAGAAGTACTCCAACTCACGGCGTGTTCCTTTTTCCACTCCGATATCTTTGTCGATACTCTTTCGAAGCAACAAAACACAAATGAGAAAAATCGCGGAAACAAGCTCCTCTGGAATCGTATGAATCATCGACTTTGGCTGTCTCTCCACTTCATTTTG
>NW_003803833.1:0-6604 GCF_000255335.2 Galendromus occidentalis
AGACTACAAGGCGGAATTTCCTCTACACTGCACTGCGTGCTATGCAACTCCCTCGCATACAGAGACGTTAGAGACATGCACATAGACGAAAAGAAAGAAATCCTACACTGGAGCGACCATCATTTGATTACCATACATATAGGTAAATCAAAAATGAAGGCTCGGTAAGAGAAGGTACGAGTGAGAATTCTAAGGTCCCAGAAAGCAGCCGAAATGGCTTCGGAAATCTTGGAAGCCAAGGTTCGATCAACTGGATCAACCAGCTACAAGGATCTGAGAAAAGTCATGCAGGAGGCTATGACCCGGAATACGAAACTCGTGACTCTAAACCCGAAAAAATCTCTTACCTCTCCAGAGCTATCGAGATTATCGAAGCTCTGGAAAGAACAGAAACGGGCTTGGAGGCGAGCAAGACGCACTGGAAGAGGCGTCGCGGAGGCAATGCAACGATACAGACAAGCACAAGATGCCATTAGAAACGAAGTTGCTCGTCTGCTCGAAATAGAAGATCGTAAAACATACGACCGAATCATGGGCGCCCCCAGGCAAGCAAGAGCAAAAGCATTCTGGGACCACGTCAGAAAGGGAGAGAAGAAAACTCCAAGGAAGATCCAAGTGATAGATGCGAATGAGAACATAATCCAAACATCGGAGATGAAATCTCACCTCACTCTAGCAGCAAAGAGTCTACTTGGAGCCACGGAGGGCTCCGCTACCGAGCGAGCAATAAATCTTCCTAGAAAACCGGTAGAGTTGACCGTGACTGGAATTCAAGTGAGATCTGCCCTGGCAACGATCTCAACTACCTCAGCCACTGGCCCAGACAAAATACCGACAAAAATCCTCAAAGCGAAGAAAGACGTCGGGTATGAATATATATCGGATGTCTTCAATGCTATCCTCCAAGGACAGCAGGAGCTTCCGCTGGAGTGGAGAAGAGGGAGGGTATCTCTGATCGAAAAACCAAACTCGACCAGAGGTAATCTCACAACCTACCGACCCATTACCGTGTCAGACGCCCTGTATAGAGTATTCACCAAAATCTTGGGAAAACATATAAAAGAATGGACAAAAAACACGGGACAGCTATCAGAAATGCAGAATGGGTTCCGGAGAGACCGCAGAGGAGATGACAATGTGTTCATCTTGACAACTGCAATAGAGATCGCAAGGGCCAATACTGAAACAAAGGGGCTCTACTGCGTATTTCTAGACGCCACGGAAGCCTACGATCGAATCGCCCGAAACAGGCTGTGGCAAACTCTAGAAGAGAGAGGAATGAGCACACCACTAGTCGAATTCCTAAAATACATGTACGAGGATACAAGAGTATTTCTCAAACATGGGGACCATACCTCTGACGAGATATCCATCACCGATGGTCTTCGGCAGGGATGTCCTCTCTTCAGCACTCTCTTCAGCCTATACATAGCGAGCCTAGAAAATGGACTCCTGGCAACAGGGCTCGGCTTCAGGTTCTCGATGAGAGGCAACTACTGGGACACGAAGGAGAAGAAATTCTTCAAGATCCCAGGTTTGTTATTCGCCGACGACCTAGTCTTGATGGCAAACAAAGTCGCGGATACGGAAGCGCTCCTAGAAGTAACAACTAGATTTGGGGATGATATGTCTATCAAATTTAACCCTGAGAAGAGCGGAGTCAAGGTCTTCTCTCGACCACCAAACGACCATTCCGAAGATAAAACTCTTAAGATACAGGGACTTCCAATACCAAAGGTGGATTCCTACAAATATCTAGGACTTGTTTTATCGGCAGACGACGACTATCTGTCCCAGCACTGGGACAAAATGTCCGAAAAAGCTAACCAAGCAATACAGAGACTCAACGCGAGAACCCTCTGGAGCTTCAATAGATTCGAAGTCTCCAAAACTCCCTGGAAAGCTACAGCCGTACCGCAACTCACGTACTGCAATACAGTCATAACTATGCCAAAAAGACTGAAAAACCACAGCGAAGTCAGGCAGCGAGACGCGGGGAGATGGGCTCTTGGCATTCCCCACTCCACAATAGCCAAAGAATTCATCGAAGGTGAACTCGGCTGGAGTTCGGTTGACGCCAGGGAAACCATCAGCAAAGTGATATACTTCGAGAGGATTAAACAGATGGACCCGAACAGATGGCCAAAACTTGTTTTAGAAGCCGCAGAGATGACTAACACTAAGATCAAATCGATTGAGAGACTCAAGAAACTGAGAACACAATTCGATCTAGAGTCCCTCAGGCTAACCGGAAGTACATCGACACACTCAATGTGGGACACATTTCGCAAAGAACTTAAACTGAGGGTGCAAAATAAGGCAGATTCCACATGGAAAAAGGAATGGAATCTAAATCCACATTGAGCATCTATCGTCAGTTCAAGGAGACAAGAGGACTCCAACAGAGACTGTACGATAATTCTCGCGGTAGCCAACTCTTGGCGCTCACAAGAGCAGGAATGCTGAGCATCAAGAAGGGGCAACGGAGCCACGACCCTTCCATCGACACTCTATGCTCGAAGTGCGGAGCAACGGAGACTGAAAAACACATAGTCCTAGGATGCGAGGAAGAAACATTCTCACTAGAGGAGTTTCCTCTCCGAATAGGACTTTCGCCTAACACTACCCAGACGACTCTTCGGAAGACAAAGGCAACCCTCAATACATGGGAGAGAAAAGATCTGTGAGCGCAACACAGCTCACCCCTGAAGAGAAGGGATCATATGTCCATATGAAAAGATCAAATAAATCCAATCCAATCCAATCCAATTAATAGGGCTAGGCATTCCATGCGAAAAAAAATCGGAATATGCAACCAGGACTTGGAAATATGCATGCAATTCAAGCAAACGGTGTCGAAATATGCGGAAAGTCAAGAAAATGAGTAACGCGGTAATGCGGAATGATGGGACGCTCGCTTGTCTATTTATTGCTCTCAGAATTTATCACAAGCGACCACTACGAACGTTTTAGGATTATAATCTATCGAACAGGAAAGATTCACGGTTCTCCCGCAAAATTGCCTCGTATTGGGGGAAAGTTCTCTCTACGGCACAGGAAATGATCGGAGCGTACTTGAAGCTCTTTGATCCGACGTGACCGCCATCTGCCGCGTCCTGAAGGCGACACAGTTCATTGGAGCCAGAGTTTCCATCAATTGCGCTGCAAAGTTTCGTATACACTGGCCGAAGTCTTGGCGGAAGTCTCTCGTACGAGTCACACAATTTTCGGACGAGCTCCGTAGCCTCGAGGAGACTGAGGCTCTGACTTTCGAGCACGGTTATCGTGACGGGTAGGCTGGAGAAGTATTCGCTAATGCAGGCGACATCGGCTTTCATCGAATTATCTGTGCATATCAGCACGGAAAATCTCCGAAATATGCGCATATGCACTTTTACATGCGTTTGCATATAATGCCTAGCCCTAGTCAATAATGTATGGTATTCCTTCACGTCTCAATAACTCTGCAACATAGCGCTTATTCAAATGCGCGAGGATTTCATGACCTCCCTGCAGGGTTAAATTCTTTTGTGACATTGATGACAAGCATTCAACAGCTGTTTCGGAACTTGTCACTGTTCTTGCGTGAAGTGCAGAGAGACCGTTCTTCACAGGAAGAACAGCTAATTCTTTGTTCAGAGTGAAAGCGGTTTTCGATGCGAGACAGACCAATTGTCCGTCATTAGGCATGCCATCGAAATCAGGTTCCTTCTCATTTTCGAGACAAATAGAACGTGCATTAATTCTAGTATGATCCGATTCGGGTCTGAGTCTACGCTCAGAAAGATGGTTCCTTCAAGGAGAGCGAGCAACTTCTGAGTGCCGCCAACTCGAACAATACGAGGTGTACGATGATACGTCACAAAGGGTTTGAAGGATTTGCAGACGTGGTGCGAGGCAGCTGAATCGACGAGCCGTGTGTCCGTATCATACGTCTTGTTATTGTCATTCCAGGCACAAAAGATGTTCATGTCTTCAGGATTTTCAGAGATCTCCGTGAGATGAGCATTCGCTCGAGTGGGTCGACGTTGGGGTTGAGTGTTTCGACGAGTATGGGGAGACGAATGGGAGGAGTGATTATTGTTTCGATTCCAGCTTGTTCTATTAGATATTTGATTCGGGTAGCGAGTTGGGTTTCTGGAGTTCGAGTAGGTGGGGTTTTTATATCTGTTTTGAGAGTAGCGAATGGGGTGTCTGAATGCGCGATTGTGGGTAGGGCGAATGTTGTTTCTACTAGAAGAGTTCAAAGACATTCTTGAAAATAGAGCTGTGGAATCTGAGTTATGATCGTATTTCTCGTTTTCTCTACGAGTAGCTTCAGCTTCGACGATTGATATCAGAGATGTGAGAGATGAAGTGCTTGATGGTGAAAGAACAATTGGTTTTGAAGTTTTCCCTTGAGGGGGGTAGCGAATGAATCAGTCTGGAGCAGACCATAGAAGTGTCAAGGCTTGTGCCAGTTGCTGTGACTTTGTTCTTTAGTTCTCGGAATTTGTTTATATTGTGAAGTACTGATTTCCCAGGATTGTATCTGAAGTAGATTAAGTTCGCAAGAGCAATTGATTTCGCTTGAGCAGTGGTTTTCTGAAAATTGTCGACGATGAGTTTGTAGATATCTTTCGCGGTGCCATCTGCTGTTTTGCCGTGGAACTTAGAAGTGAGTAGTTTTAGATCGATGGAGTTCAAAAGGACAGCTTTTGCGAATGTATTCGATCTGCTGTAGTCGGGATCGGTTGGAGGAACCGTTCCTTGTGTTGTTTCCCACGCTCGAGGATCTGTCATTAGTATTACGGGAATCACGGGGGAGTTGTCTTACAGGAAGAGTCGTCTTATATATGAGTAGGTTGACCCTCTCCGAGAGGCTCTGTTCGTAAGGTATCGAGTAAGATTTCCAGATGTTACTAAATACGGAATCAGAAGAGAGGCCTGATGAGTGGAGCCTCAGGCACGTGGCACAGTACGGAGTCGGGGTTTACCGAAATACAGGGTGCGGCAAATTATTTTCCCTATTTTCGAACCCTAGGGAAAAATTGTTCAGACGGGATTACCCACTTTTGTTAGCACAAAAAGTTGCGCCTATAAGCGTAGTTTTCCAAAGAAAATTCCCATCCGAAAATTTCCCGTTTCGAGGAAAAGCGAAAATCGATTATTAAGGAAGAATGTGAGCTCCTTCCATTGACTTTCTTCAGGGAGGAGGGAGCTCGCTCCGCAGGGGTCCTCCGGACGTCGCTTCCCGCAGGCGACTTGATCAAACTCTGAAGATAAGATATTCTAAGTGTTTGCCTCCCTTCGCAAGCGTCGAGTCGTTCTCTGAAGCGCCGCATGACTTGTAGGGTCATCTCGAGCGGTATGGCGGCGATTTCATCTTCGATTGCTCGCTTCAGCTCAGGTATAGTCCGCGGCCGATCTCGGTAGACTCTTGCCTTCACGTATCCCCATAAGAAGAAATCGCATGGGTTCAGATCGGGCGAATGCGGAGCCAATCAATATCTCCCCGCAAAGAGATCAAACGGCCAGGGAACATGTCCCGCAGTAGCGCGAGCGAAAGCCTCGAGGTGTGACATGTGGCTCCAACCTGCTGGAGCCACACATTCCTTAGGCCATGCTCGCCGAGAGCCTTAGGGATGCTCGCTCTTCTCGAGGACGAGAAGGAGATCGATCTCGAGATCGACGAGGCCGATCGGTCAGCGCTGTCATCGCGGCCGCCTCCGTCGCCTCTCAGGCCGAGGTGCCGGCAGCTGCTTTGAATAGAGTCCAGGATAGAAAGAGATGAAGGAGCGGCTTCACCCCACATATGCGAGCAGTACTCGAGAGAGGGACGGATCTGGGTTTTGTAGAGCAGAAGAAGGTGAGACGAAGGCAAATAGAGTGCTTCGAGCCGCACGGTTTCCTGCATCGCACCTCATCTGTTTGATCTTGGACGCTTTGTCCTTCTTCGTTGGTGAAGGTGACGAAAGGTTTCCCATTACCACATCTGAGGCATATGGATCCGCATCCAACGCTGGCGGAATCACCACTCGCCTTTCCGTATAGTTGACACCATCAAGGCTAAAAGCACA
This sequence comes from Galendromus occidentalis, assembly GCF_000255335.2. NCBI lineage: Eukaryota > Metazoa > Arthropoda > Arachnida > Mesostigmata > Phytoseiidae > Galendromus > Galendromus occidentalis. The sequence goes on from NW_003803833.1 coordinate 6,060, forward strand.
ACGATGTCTCGCTTGCGAGAACAACTTCTCATGTAGAGCTCCATGAGGCCGGATCCGGCATCGTCACAGTCGGCCTCAATAGCCTTCAAGATGTCGCTGCGTCTGCCTCCTGAGGGCCCGGGCTGGTCATCGCCCAATTCACTGAAGCCGTGGGAGCTTGTTTAATCTTCCCTTTTAGGTTGACTCCCCTGAGTGGACATTTTCACACACTCAGTAGCACCGCACACCATTCACTTGAGAGTCACGCACGATGGGTCCACTAGTGCACTTGATCAGGGAGTAAAACTCGCAGAATCGATCGTGCTGATAACGAATTTCGGTACATAACCCACCTAGACGTCAGTCGGGTGAACCTCTACTCTGAAAGAGACACTGGTGACCTGGATGACTACGGCTTAGTAACAAGACTCTTAGTTCATACAAGAATCATGAGCTCTCCTGAGCCACGCTTCATCGATGATATACCCAGGGGAAAGTGCTCGTTAGCACACGCTGGTCCGAAGCCTTGTCTTCGGACCATGGAGTGTTGGGAAAGTCGTTCAAAG
>NW_003803833.1:6861-16916 GCF_000255335.2 Galendromus occidentalis
GTCAGGGGCAAAAGTAACATCGCCGACCTCGCCACTCGCCGACCTCGCGGGTTGAGCGCGGAGGCGCTCGAAATCGTCTTGCAGCGACCTCTCTTCGACCTGGCTCGCCATAGCTCCGCGGGCCGTGCCGTATTAATAATAAAATCAATTAATTCACCGATCGTTGACACGGACGGATCGACGTTATGTGAGGAAACGAAGAAACAGTTGTTGCTTTCGAAATTGGATTCAGGGGAATATGATCGGTTCGTGGCCTACCTACTGCCGGATACTCCGGAAAAAGTGAAGTTAGACGAGATCATCTCAACACTGAAAGCTTTGTTCGGACAACTAGCATCGCTCTTTCGCCGACGCTTCAAGTTTCTTCAAACAAAACGTGTAGGAATCGAAATTACGGACCTGATCGGGTTAATCAATACTCGGGGCGAAGCCGCTGTGCTCGATGAATTAACCCCAGAGAACCCGGAGTGCCTAATTCTGGTAAACGCTCGATCCGCGCAGGAAGACATAGAATTGAGAACAAGAGCCCTCAGGAAATTAGACGACGACAAGACCACGTAGAAATCATTGGCGACAGAGCTAACAAACTACGCTCAACTCAAAAATGACGCAACGGGGCAGGCTGGAGCCGGATCGTCAGTCAATTACATACAAAAGAATGCTCGACCACGGGCCCAGCAGGCGCGGGGCAATCTACCGCCGTCACCACCGCCTCCGTGCATCCGCTGTGGAGCAAGAGATCACTGGCGACGAGATTGCCCTTACATCAAATCAAAGTGTATCAAATCCCAAAAAGTGGGACATCTGGCCAAAGTATGCCGAACCAAGAGTACCAAAGCAAAGGTTCGCCGCCTGCAGATTCTATCAACGATGAAGAGAAACCGCATCCGCTGGCCGGTGAAAATTGATGCCACGGAAATCTCACTGGTACTCGATACAGGAGCCGCTACAGCCGACAGGGGCCGATACGGGGACTCATCTCAAAGGAAACGTGGAGGCAACTCGGTTCACCAATTCTGAAACCGGCGGATATCGAGCTGATGCAGGCAGATGAATCACCTCTAGCAGTTGTCGGATGCTTCGAAGGAGATTTTGATCTCAACGGCAACAGATTCAAGGGATCATCTTACGTAACCGAAGAATGCGATCTACTAGGATTAGAATGGGTGGAAAAAGACTCTGAATTCTTCAGGCTACTCAAGAGAGAGCAGAGCTCCGGGGACCTAACAACGGAGCAAACGTTAGTGCAAGCAATCACCACGGAGAAGGAACAGAATCCACAGCAGTACAAATTGAAGGAGGAGCTACAAGAAAGGTTCCAGGAAGTTTTCGAGGAGGGACTCGGAAACTGCACAAGACACCCAGCCACGATAAGACTCAAACCAAATGCGAAACCGGTTTTCAAAAAAGCCAGGCCAGTCGCTTACGCAACACTACTAGCGGTCACGGCCGAGATCGATTGACTCGAACAAGCAGGAGTCATCGAGAGAACAAAACACTCGGATTTCGCGGCTCCAATCGTGGTGGTGAAAAAGGCGGACGGAAGAATCAGAATGTGTGGCGACTGTTCCACTGGATTGAACTCGATCATCGAGGAGGACCACCACCCGTTGCCCACATCGAAGCCAAATCATCGCAATTCGGCTGGCTGGTCTCTGGAACCAATGGGTCCAATGCGATTCGCGGCGACGTCGTCCGTGTCCAGCCTGTCTGCTGCGCAGCCACAATGTCTCGGCCGGTGAGAGACCTCCAACGTCTTTGGGAGGTTGAGGCCATCGGGCCCTCCGAATCCGCGGGGAATGATCTGAACGAAGCCGAACATGACGCGATCAGACAGTTCGAGAAGACTGTTTCGTACGACGGTCGACGTTACGCTGTCGCCATGCCGAAACGGGTCTCAATTGAGCAGCTCTCGAACAATCTCGAAATCGCTCTCACTCGCTCATCGGCTAGACGCCGCGCATTGACGCGCGATCCCGAGTCCATGAGGCGATACGATGCGGAAATCATGGCGTTTGTCAGGGCAGGTCATGCAGAGTAGGTCTTCGATGTCGACTGAACAGCTCCTAGCGCTCGTGACCACAAATTCTACTTGCCTCACAGACAAGTCATCACCCAGAGGACTGATGGGGATAGATGGAGGATCGTATTGGATGGATCATCTTCAGCGGTCGGCGAAAGATCTCTCAACTCTCACCTGTTGGCCGGCCCCAACCTGAATCCCGACATACAGCGCCTCCTGTTCAACTTCCGACTTCGAGCAGTCGCCCTCTCCGCGGACATCGTGCAGGCCTATATGACAATCGACCTCGCCGATGAAGATCGTCCCCTATTTCGTTTTCTGCGGCAAGGACCCAAGGATTCACGAATTCGTTGTTTCCAATTTCGCAGGGTACCCAAGGACGCCACGCTCAGCGGATTCTTGCTCGCCGCCACTCTCCGGGAGCATTTCAAGCGAATCGACCCAACGTCGACCTACGCTTTGGGCAGCTCTTTCTACTTTGATGACATGCTCCGCAGCTTCGACTCGGACGCGGAGGCGATACAATTCATCGACAAAATCATCGAGTGGATGCAATCGGCGAGTATGAGCCTTGGGAAATCGAGCTCGCCGAGCGTCATCGACCATCTTCAGAGTCGATCGATCCCCTCGAGGGCAACGACCGTGCTAGTCGAGACTGGATTACTCCAAGTCTTGGGTATCGCTCGGGCTCCAGATAGTGACCCTCTCAGTTCCAAATGTCGGATATCAGCAAATTCACAGGAGCCGAGAGGATTGTTACCTAGAGGCAGGTGCTCCGCGTGCTTGCTTCGATCTTTGATCCGGTGGGCTGGTTGATCCCCTTCACATTTCGCGGGAAGCTCCTTATCCAGCGACTTTGGTCACAGACTCTTCGATGCAGTAGCGTCCATAGGGGGGGGGCAGGGGGCCATGGCCCCCCCAAGATTTTCAGTCGACCTGTGATCAGATGGACGCTTTTTCAGCGTACTCAAATTGCTGAAAACAGATCTGCGGAGTAAGATGAGAGGAGAGAGATTGAATGGCTTGACGGCGTTGAAAATTCATCGAGAAATGCCGCTTACTGTTGAATAGATTGTGGACTACATGGCGGCTAATCCGAGAAAGCTTGAAATGGTTTTGTGAAGTACTTTCGGGGGAGTAAATCAATACTCGAATAGTTCGATGGTTGTGCTATTTGTGATGGATTAAAATCTGAAGTTCCTGCATTCCCCTCACTCATGGTCATGATTGTAAGTACGGGGTTTCGTGCTTAATCTCGAGAATCACCATCTCCGCACAAAATCGAGAAATTGTTTTTTTTGATGCGACTCAAGAAATCGGCTGCCCCCCCCCAAAAAAAATCGTATGGACGCGCCTGCTTCGATGGGACGATCCGCTCTCCGGCCCCTGGCTCGACGATTTCCTTGGATGGGTGGCCGAGATCCCTGTGGCGAACCGAATTCTAGGTACGACTGCGGTCGATCTCAAGCAGAGATCGGAACAGTTCCAGAGCGGCGGGCTGGAAAGCCACGCAACCAGTGTATCGATATTCCAGAATATACATATTAGAGCTCAGAGCAGAGAGATAAGGAGAAGATAACAATAAAGAGCGCCAGAGCCGTCTAGCGGAATCCAGGTGAACCAAGCAGTCGTCTGCAAGTATTGCAACTTGCGAGTGCAACGGGATCGTGGCTGCGTGCGCGACCCCCAGAAATCTCATAGAAAACCGGTTCCCTGAACTTCACAAGGAAGGCCGCGGCCGTGAAAGGTGTCAATCAAGTGTTGTGCTTCCAATTCCCAAGAGTGCTCAGAGAGGGGTTTTCGACAGTGGTGTCAGAAGAAACGAGAACCTTAGCCCTAGCGTGAGCGTGGCGGCTATCCTGCGGGAAAATCTCGACGGAAAACGAGACATACGAGTCCATCATGGCTGAGCCAGGACCGAAACAATCAGAAGACAAACCGACCGTGGGAAAACAGGCATCAGAAGGGCAACCTGCGGAAGAAATACTTGATAATCAACGGAGGGAGCTAAGCTCGAGTGAGGTCATTGGTATCGAAGGCAGCCAAGCGAGTTCGCGAGATCGTCGTGAAAGAATCCTCTCCGAGGACAATCGCGCAAGTCAAAGCTGCTCTACACGAATTGGTGGAATTATCGAGACGATTAGCTGCGGCTACCGAAGCAGTAATCGGGTCAAGAAGATTATCACTGGAGTCGCGAGAAGCTGAAATTGCCAAAGAACTCGATTACGAAGAAAAATAGCCGAAATCAAGTTCGATGTCATGGCTTTCCTGCGAGAACATGACCCAGATGCGTTTGCGGACGAAGGCTCCCGACGAGATTCCAATTCAGTTCAACACGACCAATCAACGTTGGAGTCAACCCGGCAGCGGATAAACTCAACGACGACAAGCAGCGGACAGGTCCCGAGAACCACATGGAAAGAAATTGGAGAACGCGTTCCCAAGTTCGATGGGAACGTCACAAAATTCAGCCGATGGAAGGACGCATTCGTGCTACGTATCGATTCGAGAGACTGGGATCCACTGGAGAAATACGAGCTCATGTTGAAAACCTTAGTTGGTCGGGCAGCGAGAGCCATCTCAGGGTTTGGAGTCATCGCCGACAACTACACCGTTGCGAGGGACACTATCTACGAGGACTTCGGAGACTCGACCTTGGCAACGAATCAACACATGGAGAACATCATAGCGGCATGCAGGGGAGATCTCAGGGACAATGCTAAGTTCATCAGATTTGTCGAGTGCATCGTCCAAAATGTCCAATCGTTGTTGACCTTGGGGAACTCGTACGACGGCATGTCCGCTCCCTTGTCATGCATGATAGAGAAAGCATTACCGTTTGGATGTAAGAGGAGGTTGCGAGATGCGTCTAGAGATCTAACGGGAATCACGCCGAAATCGGAATTTCTAGTCAAGTTTCTCAAAAGAGAAAAGACAGATCTAGAGAGAATCCTCCATTCAGAAACGAAGTTTCAAGGTGACAAACCATTCGGGAGCCGCCAAAAAAACGGGAAATCGTTCACTCATGAGTACGATAGCTATCAGAAAAAATTTAGTGGACAGAAATTCAATCCTGCGGGACCTTCAGGCTCGACGAGTAGCCAATATTCATTCGCTCTTGCATCTCCTCGGGTAGACCACTCGTGTATTTTCTGCGGAGAGCAACATCCTAGCCCGAAATGTAAGAAGCAATTATCGGCTGAGGAAAGACGAAAGTGTGCCGCGACACACAATGCATGCTTTGTTTGTCTTGCGAGAAACCACAGGGCGGACAAATGTAGGGTAAGAATCAATTGCGCGGATTGCGGCGGGAGACACTCCACCCTCTTATGCGTAAAAACGAAGAAAGTAACAGTCGATGCGGCGTACGCGCGGGACTACTCGGAGGAATCGGGGCAAGAAACTACGACAACGATAGAAATCGGGGAGAAATACCTCCCAACCGGATACGTCGCGGCGCTGTCGGAAACCGACGAGACGATTTGCAGAATCGTACTAGACACGGGCTCTCAGAAAACTTTAATCACCAATGCGTTGGCGGATATATTGAATGCGAAACAAGTAGGCACAGATATATTCTACCTACAATCGGCGGGATACGCGAATCCACGAAAATGCAAGGGACGTATCGTGGAAGTAGTTCTTAAGAGTAGATTCTCTAATCAACAGGTGACCATTAGAGCAACAGCATTAGAAAACGTAATCAGGGGTTCACTCCCAAACGCGGGTTTCTGCGGGAATCTGAATCCTGTAGCAGATCGAAACGATGGCGAATGGTCAACTGAGGTCGACATTCTGATAGGAGTAGATTCTTTATATCCAATCCTAGGTTGCGACATCAAAAAGGCGAACGGGCTCATCGCACTTGAGACTCTATTTGGATACTTTCCCTGCGGAGCCGCGCAACAAAGTGCTGAAACGAATCCGTGGCTGATCGAGGCGATCAGAAATAAACGGAGTTCCTGGTTGGCAGACGGGAAAACATCGGAAAAAACAGCTTGCACGTCTCTAGCGGTAATCTCAAAACCCAAAGCTGATGGAGAGGACCTATCGTTCTTATGGGAAACAGAAGTCATGGGAATCGAACCATTCTTTAAGGATAGAGACGAGGCAGCAAACGAAGAATTGAACGATTTCTTCGAGAAAACCATTCGACGCTCTCCATCAGGAAGATACGTGATTAGCTTACCATACAAACCGAATAAGGGAACCCTCGGAAACAACCGAAGATTAGCGGAAAATAGGCTCAAAAGCTTGATCATGCAGGCTCGAAAGAATCCGAAACTCCTACAGGCGATCGATGATGAGATACAAGATCTGCTAGGACAGGGCTTCGTTGAGCAAGCAAGCATGCCAGACCCAGACGAAGACGCCCATTACTTGCCGCTTTTGGCTGTGGTCAAAAAAGCGGCATCGACAGCAGATAAGCTGAAAGTGAGGGTTGTGAACGATGCGGGAGCACGCTCCAAGGATGAAGCAAGCTTGAATGACGTGTTATTCCAGGGCGAGAATCTCATTGCGGACATCTTGTTAGTGCTCCTCAGGTTTAGACAATCGTAATTACGGCGGATATAGAGAAAGCGTATCTGCAATTCGAGATAACGGCAAAACATCGGACGTATCTGAGATTCCTATGGCCACTGGGCATCGGGAAAAATCCAGGTGCGCCTATGAAAGAATTCCAATCATGTAGATTATCATTCGGTTTAATATCAGCCCCGTGGTCGCATTGCGCGGGCCTAAAGCACCACTTAAATTCGGAGATACGGGCTAAACCAGAACACAGGGAATTGCTCGAATTCGTGAAACAACACTTCTACGTTGATGATTTGCTCGTAGGAGCGAAATCAGTAGAAGACGGGAAAGATAAAGTTGCGACTTTAGTCGAGGTCTTCAAAACAGGATGCTTTCCGCTGAAGAGATTCGCGACATCCTCTAGAGAGCTCGGCGAATATATTCAAGAAAAATGTCCGGAGGCAACGGTGGCTTTCGGAGAAGAGAACGCGAAATTTCTCGGGGTGAGATGGAACCAGATCTGTGACTCGATCCATGTCGAGGTCTCGACAGCGTTGCTCTATTTCGGAAACTGCAAAGCCACGAAGAGGGCTATTCTCAAAGGAGTAAGTCAAGTGTTCGATCCCTTAGGCCTGCTGGCTCCGATCACACTTGGCTTCAAATTACTGCTTCAGCGACTATGGCAAAAAAAGATCGACTGGGATAGTCTGATCGAAGGAGAAGAATTGGCAGAATTCGACTCGAGCATAGAAAAATTAAAAGTGGCTACATGCCTTAATTTCGAGCGTCGATTCATAAATTCAGAGGTCGGGGGCATCACGGAACTACATGTATTCTGTGATGCGAGTCTTACGGCTTACGGTTGCGTGGCATACGCTAGAAACTTCCAGGAGAGCGGAAGAATATCAACCACGTTGATCATCGCGAAAGGAAGGGTGGCTCCGCTGAAGGGAGATTGGTCGATCCACAGACTAGAACTTCTCGGAGCGATAATCGCGGTGAAAATCGTCAAAAAGATACAGCAGGCATACCTGGGAGAGTTCTCGGTGGTCAAATTCGGGTGTGATAACGCATGCGTGCTAGCTTGGATCCGAGATCGTCCCGACAGATGGAAAACCTTCGTGGAGAATAGAATCATTGAGATCCAGCAGGGAACGAAAGCCGAGCAATGGAATTACATCAGATCGGCCGAGAATCCGGCAGACCTACTGAGTCGGGCGTCACTTCTAGATACGAAGAGCTCAGAAACTTCTGGCTTTTCGGACCAGAATGGTTGCGATCGGGAGAAAATCCGCGAAGTCACGGCCTGAACGACGTCTCGGTAGAGAGATACACGAACGGAGAGTATTCGATATTCACTGGACACTTAAGCAGAGCTCAGTATAATAGAACAGACAGTTGGTGTTACCCAGTATTTATTCCAATTGTTGCAGTGCTTATATAGGTCCAGAAGAAGTGGAAAGTGGTAAAGAGAAAGAACACTGTCTCCCTCAGTGTATCAGACGGTTACAGGGAACATAGATTCTGAACACCCCGCCTTCGCTGGAAGCGGTCTGATACGATAATAAAATAGTTATTTATCCATCACCTATAACATATTGATTAACATATTGCATGTTCCGAATGAATTGCATGAAGTCCGCATTCACATATGCTCCTAGATCTCAGTGGGCCAGTTTTTGATATACAGGGTGTCTCAATACTCCTGATGATGATTTACATTTCGTTATCTAAACTCTCGGATTATCCATAGGATTCAATGGACGAAGAATGGATGGTCATTCCGGAAGTAGATTTTCGTTGTTCGTAGAGAAGACATGTGATTCTACTGGAATATCATTCACAGATGGGAATCGAAGAAGAAGCGATAGACTCAGTCTATTCTGGGCTTCTTGGGGCATTTCAGATGGTCACTTAAGATGCTTATGTCTAGACGTTGTCTAGAACGATGGATTCGTTTCGTGGGAGAGAACATTCCTGACTCCGACGTGAATCTCTGATCATATCCTGAGAGATCCATTCCATCGTGTTCCGTCAATTGGTTTGTGTTGAATGCTCCATTCGATGAACAATGAACAACGGCATTGAACTCGGTCCCATCCCTGAACCTGCCTTATCCGATGAGGAGAGCATGCCGCCACCTACGCGGTCTTTGCTGTTTCCAACTCGGGACGTGTACGATGTGTTCCGAAGAAGGAGATACTGCTGTGATAGGTGTAGCTGCTCATCAGTGACACTGATGTTCATTCTCATCGTGGGAATTCTCAATTTCCTGGTGCTTCAGGGCATTGCCAGCACTGTCGATAAATCATCGACACGACTAGGATCGATTGAGAGGCTTTTGGTCACACGATTTGAAGGACCAAAAGTGCTCACTGATCACATTTCGAAAGCTGAAGCAGAGAAGTTCGGATTCAATCCCTGGTCTCGAGTGGTGATCGATGAACGATCCCGTGATAGGATTCCGCTCGTAGACTTTGAGTGTTCGCGGAAACGTCTCGGAGTGATCTGTCTATCACCGAGAGATAAGATTTGCCTTCTGAGACCCCATGGTAGATCGCTGACAAACGTTACTGTGCCCTATGAGCGTGTACAGAGCGATATTCTTGATGAAATTATCAAAGTGGAGGGAGTGATGAATGATTGTAAAAATTCTACTTGGCTTATCTCCGTATCTTAACAATGAAGTCGATCTGATTCTAGTTTTGTTTAACAGGTTTTTCTGATTAAAATTGGTTCTTGTACACTTATAGACTGTAGAATAAATCTCTTATCTTATTCTCTGATTATCTATGTGTTTTCTGTTTAATTTTCGCAGGTTTCGTTGAGAAAATTTAGGTCTAACTTTTTGTCTAGTGACGTACTTGGAGACTTAGTATAAAAGGGGATCGATTTCCCTTGACAATCATTCGTGGCAACGAAGAGCATTCCCCAATGCTGAAAATCCTGCAACTACTCGGATTGAAATCCGCCGATCAACGAAGGACCAGCACTCGTTCCCGCAGGAGACGTCGGCCATCCACAGGAGGAAGCGAAAGAGGCAGTCTTCGGCACTCCAAGGGACGACGAACCAAGTGCCGCAACTGTTGTTGCGTTAAACGTTGCGAAAGTCTGCGTCGGGTCAGACGCAGGAAGATGGGTACGACCACCCATTTCGATGTTCGAAGCGCGAGGGAAACTGCACACATCCCCTGGGTGCAATTCAATGACGAGGATACCGGAGAGAACGACGAGATAAACCTGGAACCGGTTTCTACAGGACGCCAGACACGGGATCAAGCGGACCGTCCATGTCCCGACGGGAACGTTGAAGAAGTTCCCCAACGGAGGAGACTCCAAAAGAAAAAACGGGGACGGCTTGCAAGGAAACTGCTGTTCCTTGGGAAAGTCACGGCAACGCTGTTCGTTGCCGTGCTGGTGTACGCCTGCATCAAATTACAGGCTGCCGTTGGTAATGCAGTGTTACTGACCTATCTGTATAAATTTCTACTTGCTATTTTTAATATCCTAATGCAAT
>NW_003803834.1:0-1987 GCF_000255335.2 Galendromus occidentalis
ATTTTCCCCGGCCAAAAATCCGTTTTTTCCGGAATTTTCCCGGTTCGCCCCTTTTTCGCCCGATTACTCCTAAACTAGCGCCAGAAGCCCGTTTTTGAGCCCGGAATCTGAAAGCTGAAGCCGAGAGCTTTCGATTGCACCCCCTGGTCACCCGATTCGGACAGGCAAAGCGTCGGGTTCTCGAGATTTTCCATGGAATCCCGAAAAAAGGCGGGCCGATCAACTTCGCTTCTCGCTGCTTTGAATTTCCGCGCGGTGACGCTCAAGCTGTGGCCACGCCGACGCAAAAACAAACGAGGAGGGCGCTTCCCGCCAAGCCGACCAGCTCGTGTTTGAAATCGAGAAACGTGGGTAGTGAGAGTGATGCCTCCGAGTCCTCTAGCGAGGACGCATCATTGATCTCGAGAAGACCGACCTAACATTCGCTTCTACTTAGCTGCCATCGCGGCGGAATCCTTCTCTTAGATTGAGCCGCCTTCGAGAGTGTCGAGATATAGGAGCTAGCCGATTACGGATCCTCATATCGACACCAAGGTCCATTCGGACCCCGGGGGGTCTAACCAGTGGGGTCGGACCCCCGTAAGATCAAAGAGGTACAAGCGCCAAAACAAAGGGGTTGAAATCGATTTATGGAATCGAGCATCAGCTCGCTCTCACCCTCTACGCTAGAATTGTATTTAAGCAACGCTTAGAGAAGAATAGAACTACACTAAGCCTCAAAGCTACCTACTCCGTGTCTTCCTGTGTCATCGAACCCCTGCGATTCCTCGACGAGCACCATGCCTTTCTCCCAGTGTGTGATATGTGGTAAATTCTCTAATAGAGTGAAGGGTAGATTCAAACAAGTGACTACGCAGGAAGAAGCGAATCGTTACGCCGCACATTACAAATTACCGGTTAGTATCAGCGACCGTCTGTGCGACAAATGTCGAAGGGTGAAGGAGAAGAGCCCTGCTAGTGAGGAAGAATTTCCGTCGGACTCATCATCGGGGGAGGAATTCGAGGCAACTTTGCCGAAAAGCGATTTCACAGAAATCGGGATCCCGCGCACAACCTCCTCCCATGGGCACTGTGTAGCTTGCCCGGCTTCAAGTCAACTTCGTACCGTGACCGCTGAAGGCCGATATAGAATATTCAACGAGGCCAGCATATTCGTGCCCAAAGAAAGCCGGACTTGCCCGCTCCACACACTAGAAGTCATCGAGGATTTTAGCGCTATACGACTGATCGGAAACTCTTCATTCGTCGAGCCTGAGGATCTGCGGCAGCTCTACCGCGGACCCGGTGATTTGACGCTCTCCGCGAAAGTGAGTGACATCAACAACATCTCACTCTCCGAAGAGCAGCTCAAGAACCTCACAGGCTTCTCTCTTCAACAATTCCTCGGAATCGCGGCAGCTTTGCCCTCCTTGAGGAGTACTAGATCTGCGACAGACTCGCTAGCTCTCTTCATTTTCCTCTTCAAGCTACGCACCGGAAACTCGAACGACGTCATTGCGAGTATACTGGAATTGGGGAGCCGTAGAAAGGCTTCGACTGGCTTCTCGAGAGTCTTCCAAGCTTTTGAGAAAGACATTTTGCCGCAACAATTCGGACCCAGAGCATTGACTCGCCAGGATCTGCTAGCGAACACAACGACAACGGCGAGGAGGATGCTGAGCTTGAATCCGAATCAAGTTGCGCTCGTACTTGACGGAACCTACGTCCGCCATCAGAAGAGTTTGAATAACGCGTTCCAGCGCCGAGAGTACTCCGGCCAGAAGAAAGTTCCTCTCTGCAAACCTTTCACAATATGTACAACGAACGGGCTCATCGTTGATTTCGCGGGACCGTACAAAGGAACTGACAACGACGCTACGATCGTCCTCGACGTTCTGAAGAATGAGGATTTGCTGTCCCTGTTGACTAAGGGCGATGTCCTCGTCGTCGACCGCGGATTCCGAGATGCTGTCAAGAATATGGAGGAAATGGGTTTCCGAGTGGTTAT
>NW_003803835.1:0-3620 GCF_000255335.2 Galendromus occidentalis
CATCATATCTCATATCCTAGAAAAGTTCATAATAATTATTTTTGAATCGCTGTCGGCCCGCTGAATCGGACGCAATATTCTCGCAGAGTCTTGGGTAGCATGTGAATGACTGATCTCTCGATTGCCAGAAGCTCCAGAAAGGGATATCGAATAAAAAGAAGAGACCAGAGCACAGGCCGGGAACCTTTCAGTCGACAAGACTTTTCCCGCTCAAACGACTCGCCTGCCCTAGACCGGTTTCGCTCGACCTGACTCAAATGGTTCATTTCGTCGCTATGTATGACAACTCTCCGGGAAGGTGTCCTGGGCAGTGTCGTTTGACAGACTATTTCGACACGTCGCCTCGCCGCGGCGTGCTCAAGCAGGTAGAACAGAGCTGAGTCGGTGAGAAGTTGAGGCTATTTCTCTTTGACACACCAATATATTAGGATAGACTCGAGTGCGACTATACTGCACAAAAGGAAAAGACGCTTTGGGACATCACCCAATTCAATGGCAGCGAAGAGAGAGCTAGTAGGTTTGGCATCGGTGGGTATATCCTCCTCATGACTGCTTAGCTTCGCTATCCGTCATCCTCTCGACTACAACCCTCGGAAACATTCGAACGCTTACACGGGAGGACTAGAAGAACGAAGAACGAGAGAGGGCAGGGGAAGGGTCAGTCTCGATCAGTCATAGACTATGACTACCTACTTTGAAGCACGTCGAAAATCTGAGCTCAAGTATTCAAGTAAAGTCGAACCAATAAGTGAACCTATCATGAAAAACTATTCACTCTGCATCGGCGCCATGAGGTCGATGTGAACGGCACCAGCGGCTAAGCTGTGATTCGAAAAATCTCGTGCAGGTCGACGCGATCTCAAATTCGAACACAATAGGTCTGAGCATCCGGCTGACTAGGCGCTCGGCCGGACCGACATTCGGTGCCGACGGACGCATCGACCGATGGATTGACGGACGGAAGGAAGCAGGATGTCCTATTCTCTCCATCGGGCACCAACTTTCTCGGAGCGCCTTCTTTCTATCACTATGTAGTACATTCCTCCAAGCTGTTCGCCTGGAGCTCCAATGTCATTACATTGTAGTCAAGGTTTGTTGTTATCGTGACCTACATACGCCGTACCGACGCAAAGAAAGGTTTCTCCATTTACTCACCGAAAGCCGGTTTTTTTTCGAGACGTCCATCTTGTTTTTCACGGAATCAGGTATGCAGGGGAGCCTCTCCTTCCCGTCGCGGGGTTCAGGATAAGCGACGTGGAGTCTGTTCAGGATGCCTTCCACTTTTCGGTTCTTCAGCTTGGCCTCAACCCTGCGGAATGAAAAAAAATAGATCAGCGACTTGCTCGCTTTGGAGATTGCCCGGTATGTTGAATGGGTGGACTACAACATAGTTCCGACCCCAGCTTGAGGATGCCCAGGGGTGGACAAGGAGTCGTCACTCCCTCAGGGAGGAATACATACCTCGAAGCATGGAACACGCCTTGTTCCTCACGTCGAAAAAGCCTTCTTGCGTTGCCGTGCTCATGAACAAAACTTCAAGGTTCGACTCGCTCTGCAACTCTTCGATGAGTTTTTTCTTCTCCTCGTCGTAATCAGATGGGGGTAGGGCGTCGATCTTGTTACAGAGGACAAGCAACGGTTTATTTGCGAAGAGAGGTTTCAAACTCTTCAGCAAAGAGATCTGACTCTCGAGGGAATTCCCACATTGCTCCGAGGGGTCGAGGACGAAGAGCACGCAAGCTCTCAGATGTGCCAGGGCGGTGACAGCTTGCATCTCGATGGTGTTTCGTTCCTCGAGGGGATGATCCAAGATTCCAGGGGTATCGATCACTTGCCATTTCATGTACTCGTAATCCGTATGACCAACGTACAGAGACTTCGTCGTGAAAGCGAACGGTTGAACCTCGACATCTGCTCTCGTGACACAAGTGATGAACGATGATTTCCCTACGTTCGGATATCCACACAGCAGTAAGGTCCTCGTGTTGGGGTCGATGGATGGCAGACGGGAAAGATGCTGACGGACTTGTTCGAGATAGAGCAGCGACTGGGCCTGACGTCGCATGATGGTTGCCATACGTCCGAGTGCGGCTTTCTTGAGTCGCTTGCATCTGAACAGCGAATCTGCATATTTGAGCAGACGCACATAGTCCCGGGAGACCTTATCGATGAGATGCAGGGCTTGATTGATCTGACCCAAAGATAACTTGTAGTGATCTCTGTCGTAGAGAACGTTCATCAGATCCGCGTAGAAAGGATGGATATCTTCGAGCTTGGGGAAATCCGATACGATTTTGCTCAGCTTGTCATGGAAATTTTGTTGGGTGAATTTCACCTTGCGCATGTAAAAGCTCCTAATTCGAGTGATTTTATACTGCTTGTGGACAACTGTCGGGGTTTTGCGCTGAGTCTTCGAGAGGATGATGTCCACGAAGTCTTTCGCTGTGGGCACCACTTCGATCTTCTTGAAGTTATAACACGCCACGGTGGATGGAGGACTTGAGCTAGAACTGTCACGATTGAAGACTCACTGACTCGTTGACCACGCGTCGAACCCCGAGGGTCGGAGAGCTCACCCGCGTGTTAGCTCAATACCTCGTGGCTCGAAAAGGTGTCTGCAATGTTTGTCAACATCCGATGTTTGAAGGCTCCCGTAGTAGCCTTCAAACATCGGATGTTGACAAACATTGCAGACTCCTTTTCGAGGCACATTGAGCATCCCTCCAGCGTTGTTCCTGGGCCGAGTCCCGTGACTTGCCTTTTGTACCCACTGGACACCGTGAACCATTGGCTACCGTTCTGGAGGAGCTTAGAAGCGGATCGAACATTGTCGCTCCTTCTTTATTTTTGCCTCGAAGGCCGATCTTGGTCTGTTGTTGTGCCTCCTGGCCACCACCGCTCCTTTTCGAGCCACGAGGTATTGAGCTAACACGCGGGTGAGTTCCCCGACCCTCGGGGTTCGACGCGTGGTCAACGAGTCAGTGAGTCTTCAATCGTGACAGTTCTAGTTCCATCCGAAATGGATCTTGGTTTTGTTGTCGCACGCGTCCGGAGCGACTTCTTCGAGACGAGAGAAGCCATGATGCAAATCATGGACGCCATTAAAATACATTTCGGTGAGTAAATGAAGAAACCTCTCTTTGCGTCGGCAGAAGGCGCTCCGAGAAAGTTGGTGCCCGATGGAGAGAATAGGACATCCTGCTTCCTTCCGTCCGTCAATCCATCGGTCGATGCGTCCGTCGGCACCGAATGTCGGTCCGGCCGAGCGCCTAGTCAGCCGGATGCTCAGACCTATTGTGTTCGAATTTGAGATCGCGTCGACCTGCACGAGATTTTTCGAGTCACAGCTTAGCCGCTGGTGCCGTTCACATCGACCTCATGGCACCGATGCAGAGTGAATAGTTTTTGTATGATAGGTTCACTTATTGGTTCGACTTTACTTGAATACTTGAGCACAGATTTTCGACGTGCTTCAAAGTAGGTAGTCATAGTCTATGACTGATGAGATGACCCTTCCCTGCCCTCTCTCTTCTTCTTCTTCTATCCCTCCCGTGTAAGCGTCAATGTTTCCGAGGGTTTGTAGTCGAGAGGATGGCGGATAGACGAAGCTAAGCAGTCAT
>NW_003803836.1:0-1001 GCF_000255335.2 Galendromus occidentalis
GATGACAATGTGTTCATCTTGACAACTGCAATAGAGATCGCAAGGGCCAATACTGAAACAAAGGGGCTCTACTGCGTATTTCTAGACGCCACGAAAGCCTACGATCGAATCGACCGAAACAGGCTGTGGCAAACTCTAGAAGAGAGAGGAATGAGCACACCACTAGTTGAATTCCTAAAATACATGTACGAGGATACAAGAGTATTTCTCAAACATGGGGACCATACCTCTGACGAGATATCCATCACCGATGGTCTTCGACAGGGATGTCCTCTCTCCAGCACTCTCTTCAGCCTATTCGAACCTAGAAAATGAACTCCTGGCAACAGGACTCGGCTTCAGGTTCTCGATGAGAGGCAACTACTGGGACACGAAAGAGAAGAAATTCTTCATGATCCCAGGTTTGCTATTCGCCGACGACCTAGTCTTGATGGCAAACAGAATCGCGGATATGGAAGCGCTCCTAGAAGTAACAACTACATAGATTTGGGGAATGATATGTCTATCAAATTCAACCCTGAGAAGAGCGGAGTCATGGTCTTCTCTCGACCACCAAACGACCATTCCGAAGATAAAACTCTTAAGATACAGGGACTTCCAATACCAAAGGTGGATTCCTACAAATATCTAGGACTGGTTTTATCGGCAGACGACGACTATCTGTCCCAGCACTGGGACCAAACGTCCGAAAAAGCCAACCAAGCAATACAGAGACTCAACGCGAGAACCCTCTGGAGCTTCAATAGATTCGAAGTCTCCAAAATTCTCTGGAAAGCTACAGCCGTACCGCAACTCACGTACTGCAATACAGTCATAACTATGCCAAAAAGCTGAGAAACCACATCGAAGTCAGGCAGCGAGACGCGGGGANATGGGCCCTTGGCATTCCCCATCCACAATAGCCAAAGAATTCATCGAAGGTGAACTCGGCTGGAGTTCGTTTGACGCCAGGGAAACCATCAGCAAAGTGATATACTTCGAGAGGATAAAACAGATGGACC
>NW_003803837.1:0-1414 GCF_000255335.2 Galendromus occidentalis
TGCCAAAGCGAGAGAAGCTAAGCTCAGAGCAAATCTTAGGAGCGGTCAGATCCTGCGAGCGTCGACAGTCGTTCCTTCGATCGGCCGCCAGGAAACGTCTCTGGATGCTGCTGATTGTGAGATTATTCTGGCGAGACTAAGTAAGTTTGATACGTTTGATTCAAGGTACCTACTTCAAGGAGGAGGTTGATTCTGGGTGCTTGAATATCAGGAAAACAAGCCTGCTCGGTCAGTTGAATCCGAAAATGCATGAGGATGGTACGATTCGATGAGTCTCGCGTTTGGTAAAGTCCGCAGACCTGACAGACAGTCAGAAGTTGCCGATTATCCTGCCTACGGAATGTAACTTTTCCAAGCTTATTATCATGGGTATTCATGCGAAGACTTGCTTCCATCCTGGCGGGGTGGCGACCGTCTTGCATCACCTTCGGCAAAACTATCTTATATTGAGAGCGCGTCATCTCACGAGACAGGTACTCGCGTCATGTCCATTATGCAAAATATTTCATGCCCAAGCGGCTTCATTGCCTCCTTCATTGATCTCCACGAGGTAGTTCAGATTTTAGTATCAGAGGAGCTACACTTCTCAAAATCTCCGTTTGATTCTTTGAATCCGTTGCTTCGTTCTATCAACAAATTCTCAAGCGCATCCATTGATTCCTGACTCACCATGCCTCCTGAAGGCTCCGCTTTGAGTCGGTCGACGAAAAGAGCTGCGAAGAGAAAATCGTCTCGAGCTGCACAGACTGAAGAAGAGAGGCAAGCGGGGCTGTTAGAACGAAGACAAAGGCGTGAGAGCGAGACCGATGCTGAGCGTATGGTCAGGCTGGAAGCTGATCGAGCTCAGACTGCACTCGCTCGCGAAAACGAGTCAGAAACCAGCATGGAATTAGGCTGGAGGCCGTTCGCACTCAGATGGCATCCGCTCGCGAAAACGAGTCAGAAAACCAGCATGAAATTAGGCTGGAGGCCGTTCGCACTCAGATGGCATCCGCTCGCGAAAACGAGTCGGAAAACCAGCATGAAATTAGGCTGGAGGCCGTTCGCACTCAGATGGCATCCGCTCGCGGAAACGAGTCAGAAAACCAGCATGAAGTTCGGCTGGAAGCTGATCGAGCTCAGACTACGCTCGCTCGCGAAAACGAGTCAGAGGTCCAGCGAGCACTTAGGACTCAGACCGACAGGGATCTTCATGTGCGATCAAGACGCGCGCCGCACGTGGACTTGAATTTGGCGGCTTTCAATTATAGTCCCGCTTACAATTACGGAAATCATCCCAAAGTTGCCATTGGGAAAATGGATAAACTATGTCGGTTCTGCCGTGCTTTGAAATTTAAGAACGAAGCTGCCGGCATGTGCTGTGCTAACGGGAAAGTTCGATTGCCCGAACTACGTCCGCCTCCCAGAGCTTTAG
>NW_003803838.1:0-2754 GCF_000255335.2 Galendromus occidentalis
GCTTGTTGATCAGGGTAATGCTGACGATGTCCTCGTCCATTTTCGCGGAGGCGTCGTCCAGCGCCTTCTTCAGTCTTTTGAATTCTGTTACGTTATCATACGCGGTTTTGTCATCGCGGTATTGGAAAGCAAAGAAGTTGTTCACAGCTATAATTTTCCTGCTTGCATCTTTCTGCAGAAAATGATCTTCAAGTCTTTTCCAGATTGTGGGGCCACTCACAGTTGTTGAATCATCACTGAAGAGACCCTCGATGAGAGGGGTGTCGAGTGCATTCAAAAGAATGTATCTGGCTGCGATGGGTCTACGAAAGTTCGGCGCTGCCAGGATGGCGCTCCCAGAACGACCCGGCAGAAACGGCGCTGCGAGAACGGCGCCGCAAGAACGGCGCTGCGAAAACGTCGCGGGTCACAACACCGCGGCGCGGACGGCGCCGGCTGAAACGGCGCGTCAGGAATGACGCTGCGAGTACGGCGCTGAGAGAACGACTCCGGCAGAAACGGCGCCGAGGGATAAGACGCCGGGGATAAGGCGCCGGGGGATACGGCGCCGGGGCATACGGCGCGGTGGGAAGGATGCCCTCATGAGGCGCTGCGTCCTGAGGCGTACAGTCCATCTCGTTGCAAGCAGTGCTAATCGAAACTCGAAAACTCTAGCATAGCTTACTATGATCGAATGTTAGCAAAGTCCAATATTTAACCAGCAGATATAAGTTCTGAGAACATCTGTTAGACGTGACTACCTAGTTTTTCTTCTGATAATTATATGTAATGCCTCGCAAGAAGCTCATAGTTGTTCGCGTCGTGTATGAGCTGACAAGCCTCAGGGTGTTCCTGTTCGCAACTTCGTATTTTTTTAGAGTTGTGGGACCCGCGGCGCCCGCTACTAGCGATTCGTACTCGAAATCGCGGTTCTTCTGACTTCTCTTCAGAGCATCGATGAACATCCATATGCTAGGATGATCCATGTTGAATTCCGTCTGTATGCGCCTATTCGCGGCTTCTGCGTGGTTGTTCGTTCTGTGACATCCTTGGATGGTCCGCTCGTAGACCTTCCAGATTGATATTGGAAAGCGAGGATTGCGGCGACGACCGCGACGATCTGGTCTTCCGAGATAGGTATCTCCAAAATAATTCAGAAGAGGCTCGAGTTCCGCTGGCGATTCCTCAGAAAGCAACTCGAACGCTTTCTCAACATCCTGTGGCGGTACATATGCAAGGGCACCAATCATTTTCGCGTAGCTGGCGAATTCCGGATCGTTCCTATATTTCGTGGTCAAACCCGAAGTGTTGACATGCTTTTTCAAGTTCTGCATTAGGTGAAAATAGCAGCCTGCGATGTTGGCATTGGGAAACACTTCACGGATGCTATTAATCGCAGCCAACTCATAGTCACAGCTGATAGTCTCCGGTTCAATACTTTCATCCAGGCTTCTGATCATGGTGAACATTCGGGTGTAAGTTGAACCAGACTTATTGGGAAGCAGCACGTACAGGAAAGGATGAACGGTCTGGTTCATCTCCGCGAGTATAACGTAGACTTGGTAAGAAAGTGGTGGGACTATCGAGAACGTGCCATCCACGAACCACATTTTGCTGTACCTTAGCTCTTCGATGTTCCGACTGCGGCCAAAGATTAGAATACGGTCCAACTCGGGACCTGAGTCGGCCAGGAGGAAATCTTCGAACACACCTGGACTTGTCTCGTAAGTTCTATAGCCTTCCGGAATCGACAATTCTGCCGAGCTGGTGGGGGCTGCCGGTGCGCTGAATCTCTCGCCTCGCGCATTCTGCACGGTCTTCTTAAGCGCGGATTTCGTCGGCATTACGCCCATGACATATTCGGGGAGTTTGAGCAGAGTCGCGTTGATGACTTGAGAGCAGCCCTCCATCGTCTCTTGAGCTCGAGCTTTTATTTCCGCAACGGCCTGCTTCGTCTGGATTCTCGCTGGATCACTATCATGAGTGTGCTCGTTTATGGTTCTCACAACATCCCCATCGATAGTGTGGACTCGACCATTACAACGACCTTTCGGTTCACATCTCCAGTAGAGAGTTCCGCCGTCGGCCGAGTACTTGTCGAAATTGTACAGGAAACCGTCGTGGGCGAGTTTCCGTCGCCTCTGTTGGTCAGCATCTGCATTGATTCTCGGTGGAAGCACGAAACACTTTGAGAACGCAGTATTTCACTGTTCACAATGGAGCTGAGCTGAATGAGTCCAGAGTAGAATGTTTTAGGAGGGTATCGGCTCGTTCACTGCTGTGAGAGACATATCCGCGCTGAATGAGTGCATGGGGCATCTTTGAGTTTCATATATCACCATTCGTGCCATCGAACATCATGGACAACAATTTTCGCGAGTAGGTACATGAACGTGTTCATCTTGGTCCAGGCAGAATGAGTGGATATCAACACTTCTTGGTCGGCCGAATCGATTCATTCGACATATTTGCCACTCTGTGCAGCATATTAGATGCAAAGATATAAGCTGCTCTTCTCATGGTACAGACTTCGTATCTGTACGGAATCTAATGATCCTTTCAATCAGTTGAATATTTCTATAATCGTCCATCGATCGCAGCTACGAAGATGCCCTTTCAACCGCGACATTCCCACCAGCGGCCCTTGCAAGGGAGCTTCCTTGCGAGCGCCGCTCTCGCGGCGTCATTTTCGCAGCGCCGTTCTCGTCTGCGCCGTTCCCCCCGAAGCTGCTTCCGCACCGCCAATTCCGCAGCGTCGTTTTCGCGGCGCCGTTT
>NW_003803839.1:0-8176 GCF_000255335.2 Galendromus occidentalis
TTCCCCATAATGAAGCTCTGGCACTGATCTAGATCATCTTGGTAGCTTATCTTGTTCAGGTTGAGAAACCTCTTAACATATTCCTTATTGATATGTGCCAGTATTTCGTGGAATCTTCGAAGACTCTGCTTCGGTATTTCTGCATGCTTTTTATCTTCTTTCGGGTCAGTGCTTCCTTGTGCACAATTTCCGTGACCGCGAGAACAATTGGCTGTCGTAGCCAGGATCCTGTACAGTCCCTTTTTCTTAGGCACCTGTACTGTGGTTTCATTCCTTTTCATGAGGAGACCACTTCCACTGATGCTGACTTCAAACTTGTCGTCAGTTAACCTGCTTACGGAGATCAAGTTCTTCCGCATCTTGGGAACAAACAGAACATTGTGAAGATCAAATGTTTGTGCTTGACCGTGAGCATCGACAGTCAGGCGGATCGTACCCTGCCCGAAAACCTGCAGGCAGTGGTTGCTTCCGACTCTGACTTCCCGGGTGTCGGTTTCTTGTCAAAGTCAGTGAACCAGATCTTTGAGTTCACTATGTGGTGGGATGCTCCGCTGTCGATGAGGAATTGATTTGATTTGTCCTGGACGCTGAAGGCGTCGGCCGGAAATGCTTCGGCAACGTTGGCCCTTGGCCTGTTTCTGGAGTTTTGATTCCTCTTCGGCTTGCGGCACACATTTTGCATGTGTCCCATAAGTCCACAGTTGTAGCACTTGATTTCAGTTCTGCTACGCGTATTCGTTACCCTTCGTTGGTTTGTTTGCTGGACGGAACTTCGGTAGCCGCCGGATCTTGGTCGTCGGCGAAATCTACCTCTTCGATTCTGATTTAGATTTCGATTGCCACTGATTCTGGTTTGTGCAAGTAGAGCCGAGGCCTGATCTACCTCTCGCTCCTGAGCTCTTCTTGCACCTTCTGCCCTGAGGACCTCCTCTAGCAATGTGTAGGTCTTATCAGCCTCAGCTCTTGCTGCCCAAGCAAATCTGAGCGAGTCCCATTCTTTGGGCAGTGACGCAAGAAGTCTCGCACACTTGATATCATTTGCAATGATAAAACCAGTCTCAGTGAGGTTGTTTTGAAGGTTTTTAAACATGGTGAGATTGTCTTCCATCGATTTGTTTTTAAGAAACTTGAAAGACATGAATCTCGAAATAGCTGTATCTTTGACAATGCCAGTTTGGTTTGCGAATCTTCTCTTGATCTTTTCATAGATTTCGCTGGCAGTGAGAATTTCGGTTTCACCATAGAAAAGAGTTATGACAAGATTTGGGTGAATAGAGGAATAGAGAATTTGTTTTCCAAGTAGATTTGCTGCCTTGAATTTTCTAACTTGATCCTTTTGAATAGTTGTCCATTCGTTCTTTTGTTCCGTTCCTTTTTCTGGCATTACCAAGATCCCAGCAATAAGATCTGCGACATCTTGATTTTGAGATAAGTAGATAGGGATGAGGGATTTCCAGGCTACGTAGTTCTGTCCATGCTCTTTCAGCGTGACTGGGCATTGTGTCAAGTTCTTTTTATATTCTGGCTCTGGGCATGACATGTCCGGAGTGGACATGTTTGATCCTGGTCTTAGAAAGTAAATGATTGCTTACTTTGTGGATCGTTGAAGAGCTAAGTCGTGCTTGATAACGTATTCGATATTCACTGGACACTTAAGCAGAGCTCAGTATAATAGAACAGACAGTTGGTGTTACCCAGTATTTATTCCAATTGTTGCAGTGCTTATATAGGTCCAGAAGAAGTGGAAAGTGGTAAAGAGAAAGAACACTGTCTCCCTCAGTGTATCAGACGGTTACAGGGAACATAGATTCTGAACAATTCATCTGACGCACTTCCGTGGAAGAAGGCTTGTCAGAGCGAGTATGACTCTTTGCTGAAGAACAACACCTGGACTTTGGTGGAGAAGCCTCCCGGAGCCAATGTGATAAAGTCCATGTGGGTTTTCCGGATCAAATACCGACCTGATGGGTCCGTCGATCGTTACAGAAGTCGCTTGGTCGTGAAGGGCTGTAGCCAGATACCTGGCAAAGATTTCTTCGACACTTACTCACCTGTCACCCGAATGACCTCGATTCGATGTATTTTGTCGCTTGTGGCCGCCAATGATCTTGAGATGTTACAGTGTGACGTCACCACTGCTTTTCTGTACGGTGACTTAGAGCAAGATATCTTCATGCAGCAACCGGCGGGTTTCGATGATTTATCTGGTCGTGTTTGTGAATTGAATCGAGCTCTCTATGGGTTGAAACAAGCGCCACTTCAATGGAATAGGAAAATATCAGGTGTTCTCAGGCGTCTGGAGCTAGAACCCTGCTCAGGTGATCCTTGCGTCTTCGTTCGGAAACGTGATAAACTCATCTTCGCTTTGTACGTGGAAGATGGTTTGTGTGTCGCTCCGTCTCTTGCAATCATCACGGAGAGTCCTCGAGCGATTCGAGATGTTTGACTGTAACCCCGTCGGTACCCCGTGCCTGGTAGAGCAACAATTGAAGACGAACCTTGACGAGAACGTCAAGCTTGCTAAAGGTTTCGATGCTCCGTACCGTCAACTTATCGGCTCACTTCTTTACGCCGCCACCGGAACAAGACCGGACATTGCGTACATTGTCAATCAGCTGTCGCAATTTCTTGAGTCTCCTTCCAAGGTGCATTGGCTTTGCGCCAACCGTGTTTTGCGATACCTTAAGGGGTCGCTCGGGGAGGGCATTTCGTATTCTGAAAGGCAAAATCTCAACCAGCTGATACCTTATTCCGATGCGAGCTGGGCCTCCGAGCCAGAGCAGCGTAAATCGATAAGCGGAATTCTTCTCTTACTGAATGGAGGAGCTGAGGCTTGGAAGTCAAGAAAACAGACTGTGGTCACAGACTCCACAACCTACGCGGAATATGTCGCCGCTCATGTGTGCACCAGGGAGATCGTATGGGCAAGGCAAATTCTCAAGGAGGTGTTATACGAACAGACTTCTCCCACCACGCTCTTCCTGGATAATGCGGCAGCAGAGATCCTCATTCGTAATCCAGTGTATCATGAGAGATCAAAACACATTGATGTAAAATTCCATTATGGACGACAGAAATTGCATTGGCTTTGCGCCAAGCGTGTTTTGCGATACCTCAAGGGGTCGCTCGGGGAGGGCATTTCGTATTCTGAAAGGCAAAATCTCAACCAGCTGATAGCTTATTCCGATGCGAGCTGGGCCTCCGAGCCAGAGCAGCGTAAATCGATAAGCGGAATTCTTCTCTTACTGAATGGAGGAGCTGTGGCTTGGAAGTCAAGAAAACAGACTGTGGTCGCAGACTCCACAACCTACGCGGAATATGTCGCCGCTCATGTGCGCACCAGGGAGATCGTATGGGCAAGGCAAATTCTCAAGGAGGTGTTATACGAACAGACTTCTCCCACCACGCTCTTCCTGGATAATGCGGCAGCAGAGATCCTCATTCGTAATCCAGTGTATCATGAGAGATCAAAACACATTGATGTAAAATTCCATTATGTGCGAGAGAAATTCGAGGAGGGTCAGATTATTATCGAGCATGTCTCGACTCAGGAACAGCTAGCTGACTTCCTCACGAAACCGCTCGCACCTGGGAAGTTCGAGGTAGTCAAGCGTCAACTTCGTCCCGCATAGAAACGCACTGCTCTTGACTACGAGTGGGAGTGTTGATTCTGGGTCTTTAAAAGACCGCGTAGTCTCAGAGCGCTGCTACTCAGTCCTTAACTGCATGAGGATGACGATGTCGAATAAAGGCATGAACCACTCTGATCTCTCAGACACCTGATCAGTGAGTCGCTTTTCTTTTCGTAGCATTTTCCCACAGAAGCTGAGCTCACTCTAGCACCTGAGTATTCCTTTACAACAAGTAGGTCAAGGTCTCGCGTGTGCGATTCGGAAACCCCCTTTGGGCCGTACAGTTCTCAGTCAGCTGTTCACCATAATCGGTAAGTCGCTGCCCCGTTCGATTTCAGGAACCCTGACAGCCATTGGCTTTAGATTTGGTTTGACCTCGCCATAACAGGTCTGAAACCAACGCCACGTGCTACGCACGTGCTTCGCAATCTCCCCGATGGAGGCGTGATTCCTTACGAATTTCGACAAATTTGCTACTCGATAATCATTATCTGCTCCGAACCACCAATATGGTGTCCAGCCCAAGTTGATTCCAAGTGGCAACTTCATAACACGTCGACGACGTGTTCCCGAGCACTTGCCTCGATGCCGAGAAGCGCCATTCCTCGATGCCGAGAAGTTTCATTCCTCGATGCCGGGTAACCTCTTTCGCCGATGCCGAGAAGCTTCATTCCTCGATGCCGAGAAGCCACATTCCTCGATGCCGAGGAGCCTCATTCCTCGATGCCGAGAAGCATCATTCCTCGATGCCGGGTCGAATTCGACTTCAGGCCTAGCACGCACGTTATGTTTTACGTTGCGTATGCTTTACTTGTCAAATTCGATTACTCAGACAATAATCGCCTTGAATATTCGGCCACCTTGCCAGACCATCTCTAGCTGGCGGCTCTAATCGACGTACATCGTCGAAATTTCAGATTCGACGAAATCATGGAAGATGAACACAGTGACTCCCCGGAAAGATCCGAAGAAATCTCCGTAGCCGAGGAAGAGGTCAAGTCGCCGGAAACCACGGCCGTCATACCCTCCATCTTCGATGGACTTCTCGACGACTCCTCCGCTCCAAAGATGAACGCGGGCGTTGTCTCCGCCCTTAAACGACTTTTCGACATCAAGATTTCGCAAAGACTAACGGAAGAGCTCAATCAAGTTTACCCCGAAGCCCGGGAGCTGCAATTCCTCAACCCAGAGCCGCTGAGCGATGTCGAAACGCATTTGAAGGCAAGCAAGTCTTTCCTCGCGTTGAAGGCCTACTCTTTCCTGGCAAAGCTCGCAGAAACTCAAGCGCTGCTCGCCAGGCCTCTGGCCGACGCAATGTCGTACATTGCAGAAACCCGTCCGCCGCTTGACCCCGAAATTCTTGCCGAACGCCTCTCAGATGTAGCCAAGGTATTGATCATCGGCTCACAGATGAACGGAACCGCCCGTGTCGAGCTAGCGTGCTATGCTTTCAAGGTTCCGGTTCCGGCGGCAAAAACGGAGCGGGGGCCTCACTACTCGGTCCCTCCTTCGCAAAGAAAGTAGAACGACTACGAAAGGACAAGAAGGTCCTGGTGGGTGAAGATGCTTCGACTTCCTCGTTTCCACGATATCGGCCGTATAACCGTCCGAGCCAAGATCGGAACATCCAGCGCCGCACTCCATGGCGACAGACGAACAGAAGTACCGAATGGAACCACGCCTCGCGTCACCAACCCGGAACCACAGCTCCGTCCACCTCTCGGAACGCGAACGCCAACAACAGCGGAGGCAATTCAAACCAAGCTTCAGGATCAGGTATTGGATTCCCTCCCCTTACAACTTTCGCGTCCAATTGGGACGACCTCACGAGTGATGAGTGGATTCGAAGCACGGTTCGCGGATATCGTATTCAATTTTTTCAAACTCCACAACAAAACTCCTTGCCACACCCGATCCGATTTAACGAGGAGGAAACCAAAATAGTTGACAACTTGGTTGCCGATTCACTGCTTAAAGGAGCTGTTACGGCAATACACCGTTCGGAGATCCGTTTCGTTTCCAATCTTCTCTTGGTTGCCAAGAAGGGGACAAACAAGTTTCGCCCGGTGATTAATCTGAAGCCCTTGAACGACTTCATTCCTGATAACAAATTTGAGATGGAAGGGTGGATGGAAGTCGAAGAGGCCGTTTTCGCGACCTGCTACTTCGCTCGCATCGACCTACAGGATGCTTTCCTTTCCATACCTGTCCATGAGTCTAGCCAGCCTTTCCTGGCCTTCTTCTGGCGGGGACAACCATATTGCTGGTCCCGTTTGCCATTCGGGCTCAAAGCAAGCCCTAGGGTATTCACAAAGCTCCTCAAGCCCGTGGCGGCCGCGGCCCGACTGCGACAAGAGGGTATCTCCCTCATCGTGTACCTCGACGATTTTCTGCTTATCGCAGATTCTCCTGAGCATCTAACCGCCAACGTTCACCGAACCACAACGCTATTACAGTCGCTAGGTTATACGATCAACTCCGCAAAATCTGCGTTGGTGCCAACTCAAGAAGTCACTTTCCTTGGCTACGTCCTGAACGCACCCCCCATGCGGCTTTCTTTACCGCTGGAGGAACGTATCCAGATAGAGGCGGACATTCGCGGCCTCCTAGCCGCCCCACAGCTGAGTCTCCGTTCGCTATACCGCATTCTCGGTAAACTCAATGCCCTCACGACAATGGTGCGTTCGATCCGTTATCACTGTTCCTCCCTCGCGAGGATGGTCTCGACCACCACGCGACAGACTCGTAACCTCGACTCGCAACTCCGGCTTCCGCCCGAAATCCGCGATGATCTGCTTTGGTGGGTAGCGAATCTCGAACTGGTCGCTTCCGGCCCTGTCCGCCCTCCCTTGGTCTCCCTCGATATAACCACCGATAGTTCTTTTCAAGGTTGGGGCGCCTGGTGTGACCACGGGGCCACGGGGGGCGCTTGGGCGGCTAAAGACAATTGTCCCCACATCAATAGTCTTGAGCTGAAGGCCATCCTCCTCGCCGTACAATCCCTCGCCGCTAACAAATCCAACACGACAATCGCAATACGCACTGACAATACCAACGCCATGCATTGCATCAACAACTTCGGGTCATTACGATCTTCCACCCTGGACAATTTGTCCCGACAACTCTGGGCATGGGCCTTCAAGCGAAACATTCACCTCAAGGCTGCCTACATCCCAGGAATACATAACGGAGTGGCTGATACCCTTTCGAGGACGGTCTGGGACAACCACAGCTATTCACTCCATCCTTCGGTCTTCGCCCGTTTGGATGCGACACACGGACCCTTTGACATAGATCTCTTTGCTGACTTTTCCAACTATAAAGTGTCGACATACTTCAGTTGGCTCAATGATCCTTTCGCCCTAACCGTGGACGCTTTTATGTCCCGGTGGGATCCTCGGGCTAACCCCTACGGTTTTCCCCCGTTCAAGCTAATCGACCGCACTCTCTCGTATTTGGACTCCTTCACGACTTGCGAGCTCACCCTAATATGCCCTTTTTGGCCCACGCAGCCCATCTTCCCGGGCCTGCTACGCCGCAGCATCGCTCGCCCGCTCCTTCTGCTGGCGTTCGACGATCTCCTGCGAGATCAGAAAGGCAACCCTCATCCGCTCCTGCGAGCCCACAAGTTGCAGCTCATAGCGTGGCGTCTTGCCCCGACGTCATGTCAAGAGAAGCATCGTACTTTTTGGGACACGCTATCCGTGACACCACGAGAGCCGCATACGGCGTCTGTTGGCGTCGCTGGCTTCGTTGGTGCGAACTCCGACATTGCCCTGCTAATGACGTCTCTATAAATCAAAGGGTACAGCTGGGTAAGGGGGCGTTTTCGGCCACGACTCCGATTTTCGAAATGGATTGCGTGGCGTAATGTCCCACTCTTTAGGAGCATATTGACGCACTCAGATCATCTCAATCGCTTTTCAAGTCCGAATGGTATGCGAAAGAAAAATTGAAGTGTGTTCGGACCCCTGAAAACACTTGAAATCTTTGAACGGTCATTGCGCGAGAACGGGATAAGCTAGAGACTCGCGCTTGGTGGCGTTCGAAAGCTGGGAACAAGAGCTACAAAACCATGCCCCAATCACCCTCCTGAGATAATTTCTCCATGAGATACAGATCGATTTTCGTCTGGAAAAATCACTTTTTCGTGATTTTCCCGGAAAAAAAATGTGATTACCAAGCTGGAATCGCTTGGGACAAGTTTTTTAAGACCCTCGCGTTCCTGCGAATGCGATTGCACCGGTTTGGTGTTCTCCTTTTTTGGTATTGTGTCCTTTCCGAGCGTTTTCCATTAATGACCCTCGATTTGGGGCCATCATCCTATAAGCATGCACTACCAATCGATCCCCGTAAGGAGAAGCCATCGCTGCGCTAAGATCGCATTAATCAGTCTTCTCGGTTCATATTTATTCAGTCTTCATCGCTATCCTCTTCGATTACGGGCACATTAGCACCGCGATCGAAAAGCGAGCTGAGTATTGCCGCCGGTCGGACGATTTGAGAGAGGTACCGGGCGTGGGATAGATAATAAATGACGGTAG
>NW_003803840.1:0-3040 GCF_000255335.2 Galendromus occidentalis
CAAGTGAGGACTCTGCCGTCAGTTGTCAGCACGGTTGGTCCGAGCTCCTTGACGAAAAGCTCCATCCTGCCACGCGCGCTGCGTGCGTGTTTCGGCTGGTCTCCATCGCACTTGCCCGTGGCGCCGTCACTTCGCACGACAACGTTGCACGACGCGGCAGTTGCTAGCCATTGGCTGAGATTGAGAAAACAGACGCTTGCTCCATCCATTCCCCGACGTCATAGATTGAACAGAGAGCGCAGAAAGCGAATTGAGAGGACATCCGCCAGAAATAAGTCCGAAATAGGCAAAATGCCTGAAGAAAACCAGAAATAGGCAAAATGTCGGGCAAAACACGGAAATAGGCAGTTATAGGCACTTATGGCATTTTGCCTGAAAGTCCAGGCTCTAGAAATGACATTCCAGAAAGCGCCCTCTCGACTCGCACTCTCCAGGGATACGCTGCGGATTCCTCTCCCTCCAAGACCGGTCGTCACGCGCTGGGGGACTTGGCAGTCCAGTACTATGACGAACACTTCGACACACTAAGCGAATTTGTTTGCTCTGAGTCGAATCCGAGCGACTCCGCCTGCATTGGAGTCGTACACGAACTCCTGAGGAAGAGCTCCGTGAAGGCCGATGTCGCCTGCGTTAGCGAATACTTCTCCAGCCTACCTGTCACGATGACCGCGCTCGAAAGTCCGAGCCTCAGTCTTCCCGAGGCTACGGAGCTCGTCCGGAAATTGTGTGACTCGTACGAGAGACTTCCGTCAAGACTTCGGCCAGTACATGACAAACTTCGCAGAGCAATTGATAGAAACTCCGGCTTTAATGAACTGTGTCGCCTTCAGGACGCGGCAGATGGCGGTCACGTCGAATCAAAGAGCCTCAGATACGCTCCGATCGTTTCCTGTGCCGTGGAGAGAACTTTCTCCCAATACAAGGCTATCTTGCGGAATAACCGTGAATATTTCTTGTTCGATTATCTTAAAACATTCGTAGGGGTCGCTTGTAATAAATTTGAAGAGCAATAAATAGACAAGCGAGCTCCCTATAATCCCGCAGTACCCCTTTTCCTGACTTCCCGCATATTTCGATACCGTTCGCTTGAATCACATGCATAATTTCAAGTCCTGGTTGCATATTTTGATTTTGTTTCCGCATATAATGCCTAGCCCGAATCATCAGCAATCATAGACAGCGAAGTAGGGAAAAATCGCGTAAAATCGTTGAATGTGTAAGATCTAGAAACGGCATCGTCGATCACGTGTACCGAGTAGGTACCAGAGAGAGTTCTGAAGGTCCTCCCAGAATATCTAGAGTATGCGTTCAATATCAATAGAGTCCATACGATTTAAGTGGATTTATCAGGACTTCCATAATTATGTATATATAGAAGATTATGTATATAGATAACATATATATATATATAAGATATAAATGTAGATAGAAGATAGTTGGTATCGACCATGCCGGGCCGATGCCCATGAACAGCGAGACAGGTGAACGGCTGAAGATTTACATCGTTTTGAACGAACTTAGGTGCACCAGAGCCTCTGGTGCACCTAAGTGTGGACTTTATTTTCTTGTTCGTGGCTCCTGAAGAGGAGGAATCCCCGAAATACCCGACTCGCTTGCCGTGGAGCAAACGACGTCGGGGACAACGACTGATCCACAGACGGCATCGAATTCGGCGACCATCTCGAAGAAACGCAGCATGTCGAACGTTTCGTCAGGGTCCGACGCCGGCGCCTCCACGAAGCCGGCGTCGAAGAATTCTCGCCGCGACAGCCGCAACGAGAACGCAGACCACATGCTAGAGGAGGTGGCCGCTGCGAGGGAGACTGCTGCAGACGAATGGCATGCGAATGATGACGGCGGCGGGGAATTCGAATTCCAAGGAAGGTGGAAACCGCGGTTTCACCGGAGAAGAAGAGCGATTATATTCTCCGGCCAGATAAGAGACTTCGAGGGAAATCGATGGCGGCTGCAAAACTCATTGTGATTTGAGTTTGGCATCAAACCCAAATCCGTGAAACCCGGATGACGCAGAACGGGGAACTCGTCGTCGAGGTCAACTCCGACGAGGACGCTGCGGTTCTATCCAAGCTGAATTCTGCAAGGGGGTCGTCCACGGGGTGAAAAGCTCCAGCCCGGAAGCACTTATCGTCGAATCTCTCGAGAGGGTCGGCATAACGGAGGCTACTCGCATTAAAGCTCACGACCCGCGCCTCGGTGCTGTCATCGAGACTTCGGCGACCTCCTGCAGCGAGCAGACGATAAGCTCCGACAATGCCTGACTCTGCTGTCATCAACCTCGATCTAAGTGACGCCAGCACTTGGAAGCAGGCGTCCCTACCTGTCGCTGCCGGGGTCCGATCGATGGTCGACTCAGCAGCCAGCGCCCACTTGGGTTCGTCGAGTTACTTCAAAGAGTAAGCCGCGAGCTTCTCGCCTCCGGACGTCGCCGCCCACCCACGAGCCCGGATCGAGCGCCTGTCGCAGACTTTCCAGAATCGTTGGAACGGGTTCCCCGATGAAATTTCCCAGACAACCTTGGATAGAGCGGTCATAGCGGCACGACGGTCAGAGCTGCTCCGCGACGCATTCGGAGATCGAGAGAGCGCTCCTCTAAACGCCGCCTCCCACCCAAGCAGTGGCGAATGGCTTTTCGCCATCCCTTCCTCGCCCATCGGTACGATGTTGGACAATAACACACTCCGCATCGCTGCTGTTCTGCGACTCGGTGTTCCGATCTGCGCGCCTCACCTCTGCGGTAGATGCAACTCCTCAGTTTCCATCTTGGGCGAAAATGGCCTAAGCTGCGCTCGATGCAGCGGCCGGCATTCCCGACACAGGGCGCTCAACATCGTCATGTACCGCGCTCTCCGCTCTGCCACGATCGCCAACGAGCACGAGCCGTCGGGGCTGTCAAGAAATTCTGCCCTCTGTTTAGATGAACTGATGCTATCGCTGTGGAGCACTGGGAAGGCGCTCGTTCGGGACTCTACCGTATGGGATACCTTGGCGCCATCGCTTCGACCCAGGGCTGCTCGTTCGG
>NW_003803840.1:3534-5557 GCF_000255335.2 Galendromus occidentalis
GCGGAATCAAAAATCTGCTATGAGCCGACATTCTCCAGCGGGAAGCTGCGGGAAAGTCTCTAAACCTGATGAAAACCTCATTCCAATTCGATTCGCCAATGAATTGAATGCGTGAGTGCCCCATGTTGCGCGAAATCCCGATAGTTCGCAATTCGCGGCGGAAAATCGTGCTGAATTCGCGGCAGCGAGACAGAAAAGCAAGCTCGTTCTGCTAGTTTTTACGATGCTCACGGATGAAATCCCACCCGGAACGCTTCCGCGAAATACGACGGATGCCTAGGCGACGGGAATGCTGGAAGGGTAGAGCCGGTTTCGAACGTCTAGGAGAGTCTTGACTTCGATTCAGAATCTCTTGCAGCCAATGTCTCCCACGAGGAAAAATGCCTCGGTGTGTGTACAATTCGAAAACCTACGCCGAAAAGGCAAAAATCATCTAAGAGTACGACAAACGGAGTTGTGAGGGGGGTACGATAGAATCCGTCGCCCGAAAGTTTGCCATTTGACCATCAACCCTACGAGGATGGTTGCGGCATCGGGAAGACATCCTGAGGACGGCGTCGTCAATCCGGACCGCGAAATAGTTTCGAGACAGGACCGCTCTCTTCCATCGGCTAGAAGGGCAACTCTTCGACGAGTTGTGTAGAGTGCAATCGGAAGTGAATTCGGACGGGAACTTCCTACGGAAGAGAGCGCTCCAGATCGCGAACAAGCTCGGCATGCAAAACTTCAAGGCGTCTCAGCACTGGATCGACAACTTCAAGGAGAGATTTAATTTGACAACTTCGAAGCCATGTGGCTCCTCTGCTGGCGCAGGCGAAGCCCGAGTTGTCGCTTGGTTGCAAGAGAATCGAGAGAAATTATCCTCCTATGATCCCGAAGATGTTTACAACGCTGATGATGGCCTATATCACCGTCTCTTACCGAGTCGGACTCTATGCTTCAAGGGGAGCAAGTGTCATGGAGGGTCGCAAAGCAAAGAACGGTTGTGTCACGAACAGGACCAGGTCCGTTGCGTCACCATCATATATTCACTACCCCGACAACACAAGTCACACTACAATACAGCCTTCAACACACACTCACAGGGTAATCTTATCATACAGTTAATCCAAGGGGTTTCTGCCCCCTTCGCTCATGTATATATTCCGTATTCATTATTCTGTATATCATTCATTATTTCCTAAGTTCAATAATCTCAATCAGAGATAAAATAAATAAGACTCAGAGTCGGCAGCACGTGGGGGGATTCGCGCCACCAGCGGCGGCGCGTATCAATGGCGAACCCCTCTCCGAACAGTTATCTGGCCACGGAGGGCGTGGCGGTCTCTGCCTCGGGTGGCTGTCGGCGTAGCTGTCAGTGGCCGAGGCAGTGACGTCATGCGCCAGTCGCGATCTCAACGTTGACTGGACCGATCACGCTGGTCCCAGCATCAGTTTCTCGGAACTCAGGGTTCTAACCCCTAGTTCGAGTTCGTACAGGATAGGCCTGGGTCACGCCCCGCTATCCTGATCCATCCCCCAAGTGCGCGCAGACCTCGAGTCCATTTCTAGTGAATTCCTTCGTGTCCTCATTGGAAGTGTTTTCGAGGCTGTGTCACAATAAATGGTGTCAGAAGTTTCAAGAACTCATCGCTCGAAGGTTCAAATCCATCAGCATAGTATCTCCAGGAGGTGGAGACTCCGTCCAAGGACTCTCACTCCCTCGAACTCTCTTCAAGAACCCAGGATTCGCTACCACAACCAGGCAAAGCGAGCCGAGTGCGTGGAAACCCAAAACCGAGAATCTCAGCGAGTCACGTCTCCCAGATTCCTCCGAGGGCAGCAATCCACACCAGTGTTCCCAGCGATCCTGAACTCAACTGATTCCGAGGATAAATTTCCATCAAATCATCAGAC
The DNA here is from genome assembly GCF_000255335.2 of Galendromus occidentalis. Lineage (NCBI taxonomy): Eukaryota > Metazoa > Arthropoda > Arachnida > Mesostigmata > Phytoseiidae > Galendromus > Galendromus occidentalis. The sequence continues at coordinate 5,431 of NW_003803840.1, forward strand.
ATCCGAACGGCGAGGCCTAACCCACCATGGGTGACGGGCCGAGGAGAACCATTCAAGAGATGTCCCAGGCCTCCTTCGACAGGGAGAATTCCCGATTCCTCGCGGATCAGTTCCAACACATGAGAGT
>NW_003803841.1:0-5150 GCF_000255335.2 Galendromus occidentalis
CATAGGGTTTCATGTTAAAAACCTCGCTTATAAGAAACTCGGATATAAGAGAAAACCGGATATAAGAGACAATTTTCAAACCCCGGCCCCATAGAGTTCCATGTTGGAGACCTCGTATATAAGAGAGGACCGTCTCAAGCAGAATTTCTGTTTGCTCTTCCATGACTCCTCTTCCTCTCGGAACCTGCGCGAATGAGATAACACGCGCAGATCCACGGTTCGATATGATCATTGCTCCGAAAATGATCGTCTCTTCACAGGATCATGATACAGGCATCCAAGTCATACGAGAACGAGATGTTTCAAGTCTTTTCGTCGAAAAACCGTACCTCGGATATTAGAGAAACCGGATATAAGAGACCATTTTCAATTCCCCGAGAAGTCTCTTTTAAGCGGGTTCGACTGTATACCGTCAGAGACACTTCAAACAGATGGAATGATGAGTTGTACCCCGAACGGTCGATTCATAACACCGTACAGTGTGGTGCAATCCGATGAAAGTGGCTCTTGCAGGATCTTGGTAGTGAATCTTGAGAGTACTCCTATCCACCTCAAGGAAGGAAGGTCTCTAGGGAGAGCCCATATTCCGAGAGAAGTTGGTTCACCACCGCAAAAACAAGAAGAAAAGAACCCGGTTCCGCTAACGTCTTCGCTGAAGCTGGGCAGAGATCTTTCACCGAATCAAGAACGAAGAGTGCGGAAACTTCTTCTGGGAGACTTCGCCGACTTGTTCGGGGAGCCGAGTAGGTTATCCAGCGCCACCTTTGTTAAGCATTTGATACCTACAGGCGACGCGCCGCCTATAACGTTCTCACCTCGACGAGTGGCTCCTGAACAGAGGCGAGTGATCTCAGAGGAAGTTCAGAAGATGCTTCGTGATGGCATCGTGGAAACCTCTTGTAGCCCATGGGCTTCACCCGTAGTTTTGTTGAAAAAGAAGGATGGTTCGATACGATTCTGTATTGATTACCGCAAGTTGAACACAGTGACAAAGAGAGATGTTTATCCTTTGCCTCGGATAGACGATGCGCTTGACGTACTCTCTGGGAATGCATACTTCACGACGCTCGATTTGCTGAGTGGATACTGGCAAGTTGAGATGGAGCCGAGCCATACGGAGGAAAAAGCTTTCTGTACCCCAGACGGGTTATATCAATTCAAGAGAATGCCATTCGGCCTGGCAAACGCACCCGCGACTTTTCAACGATTGATGGACCGGGTTATCGGCCCTTTCAAGTGGAGGCGGAAATGCGAAATCCCGGCCGACTCAGCGATCGAGCTCTTGACAGAGCTGTTCAAAAAAGTCAAAGACAAATCATCTGGACAAAAGGTGTTCCAGAAGCTCCGATTGAAGGGTACGACCCGAGACCGAATAGCCCAACCAGTCGAAGAGATGCTTCGGGAGATACAGCCGCCAGAAGGAATCGACGGGGAAGAAGCATTCGCCAACGACAGAGGCACTCGGAGGCGACTATGTCCCTCCTGGACCTATCATCGTAGGAGGCGAAAGAAGTGTATTCGTTCATCCATCAAGCCGTGCTCGACCAGAAAAGCGAAACCCTCGAAGGAATGATCAAAACATTCTCAGAAGGATTCCGACTTGAAATGAAAGCAGACGCCATCCGAATACCCGCGACGAAAATCTTCCTCGACGTAATTCGTCGGCTCCAAAATCCGGCCGATTTCACGGCTTTCATCTTCCTTACGTCTGAACACGGCGGAGTCCTGAAAAACTTGCTTTGCCTCCGAGTTCTAGAAGATGCAGACCTCAAAGAGCAGATTCAGAAGAAGAAACACATCCCGTCAGAACTTCTGACAATAGAACGCGCCCGAGAGCTCGTTTCCGAGTGGTCGGTGGAAAAGATATACAGTTACTCCAAGATTGGGTTCTTATCGAATATGATTCGAGATGTTCAGATTTCCCGTGGCACACCGCCTAAAGCCACTACGAGCGTAGGAACCCAGTCGGCCGCTACTCCAGAGCCACTCGCCGGGAGCTCACAGGCTGGTATCGCCAAGACACCGGAAAACGATTTCTCGTCCGTCGCTCATCTTTTCCAAGGATCTGAGCTCAAACCCGCGTTCCAGACCCTGTGGAAAGACATCGCTGGGTTTCATCATCCCTCGGCGCTGCGCGCGTACCCTGCGAAATCCTCGGGCGGGATCATGCAGATCGCGTACCTTCAGAGCGAATCCCACCCTGCCAGGCAGGAGGAACTCACGCGACGCGTGTCACTCTTCATGTTCAACATCTTCCGCGCCGATGCCAGCGCCGACGAAGTCACGTGGATACTCGAGAAACCAGACAGATTCAAGCGGTACTCGATTCCGTTGGTAGAACCCCAATTCGCGATGCTAGTTGCCCTCGTCGCCAAGAACACGACGGACCGTTCCGATGGGCCGATGGTTGAGATACCGGTTATTGCCGTAGTCACCGAAGTTGCTGGGGCAGTGAAATGTGGATGTTTTTTTTTGACCCGATGGAGCACACAGAGTCACACAGAGGATCCGAACAATCCGGATGACAGGCTCCTCGTAAAGTTGAAGAACCTCGCCCTACACCATTTCTCCAAGTATCACCGTACATCTCACCACCCTTGCGGGGAATGGATGGAAAGATACGTCAGCAAACCCCTCTTCTCGACCTCGGGAGCGAGGATGACTCTGAAGTCCTATCTGAGATTTCTCCAGTTCGGGGTGCTCTTATTCCATACGACTCGCAAGGTGTACAGTCTGACGTCCGAGAACTGCCTGATGGCGTGGATGCTACGCGGGGGAGACGACCAATTCCTCAAAACAATCAAGGCAGAAAAATTCGGTTTATGGGCCGCCGTCCAGGAATATACCGACGTCAATTCGAAGTGATAACCGACAGCATATCCCTCAAGTACCTCAGGAGCAAGGCCAATCTCTCTCCGAAACTCATCCGATGGGCTTTGGCGATTCAAGATTATGATTTTGAAGTGGTACATCGAAGAGGGAAAGACAATGGCAATGCGGATGCCTTATCTCGCTTGACCGTCGCGCCTATTCAACTTGATCGGCTTCAGCTGGAACAAGGCTGTAATCCCAGTCTTCGCCGACTTGTAGAGCAAGTCCGCCTTGGGACGCCGTCGGAGGGGTACACCATGCAGAACGGGTTACTCTATCGGAGAGGCCGGCTCTGTATCCCCGGTTCTATGAGTGAGGACGTAATCAAGTTATGTCATGAGGACGATATGGCTGGACACCCGGGAGCGCGAAGGACTGAGCGTCGCGTCCGCGAACGGTTTGATCTTGGACGGGGCTTCCATCGTCGCGTTCGCCAGTATGTCAGAGACTGCGAGATTTGTCAGAGGCGTAAGCCGCCACAACAGAAAGTCGGCGATATGCAACCTGTGGTGCCGCCCGGAAGACCTTTCGAGAAGGTCGGGCTGGACTTCGCTGGTCCGTTCAACGTTCCTGGGCGTCCGCCGGTCTACATTTTGGTAGCCGTCGACGATTGTACGCGCTTCGTGCATCTCTTCGCTGCGGGGCGGATCTCGGCTCCGTTCGTGGTGCGGTCTCTCGAGACTATGAGTGCGTCTCTGGGGCGTATCGGGACGATTGTCACCGACAATGCGTCGTGCTTCCGAGGTACGTTGTTGGCTGATTATCTGCGGAGGGTTGGGACTTCGCACATCCGTACAGCCGTGGGTCATCCTCAATTCAATGGTCTCGCGGAGAGGACCATACGGACGTTGACGGATCGTCTTGGTGCTCTCGTGCTGGAGGGGTTCACGGCTGTTCGAGAGATAATTCCGAAGATAGCCTTCTCTTTGAACACCACTGTGAGTGAATCGCTACGGGAAGCACCCTTCGAAATGTTATTCGGATTTCCGGCGGTCCATCCTGGGGAACCCCCGCGGGTCTCACAAGGCCGCCGTTCTGTACAACAAGTGCGGGAGGAAGGCCATCGGAATCTTTTGAGGGCTCAAGAGCGTATGAAGAGTCGGTATGACGCTTCGAGGGTGAAACCGGTACAGTTTCGTGTTGGTCAGGAGGTACTGGTTCGGATCACCAAAGTCAGGCGTGGTCTGTCCAAGAAGTTGCACCCACGGTTCGTGGGGCCCTGCGAGGTGGTGCGTCGGACTGCCCATTCTACCTATGAAGTGCGAGATCAGTCCAATCGAGTGCGGACCCTGAATGCTAAAGACTTGAAGCCCTTCGAACGAGGGCGTTCGTGAGCAGTAGCGAGGCCGATTGAAGCGGCGCTGCTGTCGCCGGGTCATCCTATAAAAAAAGCTGCTCGAGTTCAGAATAAATCCTATCCATTATCACCGGTCTTCGTTGTTCCGCTACAATAGCTATAGGGATGTAGTAGCGACTACGATGAAAGAGTTAGGTCGAGCAAAAGGAGAGGAATTCGAAATTAAAGAAATACCAGGAAGCGCCCCAGTACGGAGCAAGCCGTTTCGACTGTCTTTGGCGGAACGAGATGAATTAGTGAACATTTTGAAACAAATGAAAGAGGCGGGAATTATCGAAGAATCACATTCGGATTACGCGAGCCCCCTTCTATTGGTCAAGAAACCTGACGGAAGCTTCAGAATGGTTATCGATTATCGAAAGCTCAACGCTCAAACAGTGAAATCGAACTACCCGCTGCCGCTGATTGATGACATTATGGACGAGATCGGAGGTCGAGAATTCTATTCAACATTTGATCTAGCCTGGGGGTATTTCCAGATAGGCATGTCTCGAGAATCAGCGGAAAAAGCGGCGTTCGTTACGACTTAGGGCCAATTCGCGCTCGTTGTAATGATGATAGGACTGAGCGAGATTCGTCTGCTATGGCGCTTGAATGCAGCGCTTGCGCTCGGTCCGAGCGATCTTCAGCTCGTTTTGTACTCTGCCCGGGTCCGTGCGGTGGATGCGTGCACGAAAAGTGTCTCGTGAAACCCAAGACCGACAAGGAGGATGTACTGTGCAGGAAATGTGAGGGAAAGTCCGCAGTCCGCGCAACCACAGCTTCGCTGAACGCGAGGATCATCATGCTGACAAACCTCGTTCTCGATCAATCAAAAGCTCTCGAAAAGTCTCAAGCCGACATCCTGGGGCTCAAGAGAACCCAGGAAGATCTACTCCGTCAAATTTCAAATGGCAGAGAGGACCGGAAAATGCCTCTGAAC
>NW_003803842.1:0-1009 GCF_000255335.2 Galendromus occidentalis
GGCGTATGTGCCTAAAGAAGATGCAGGCAAATTGATGGAGGAGTTTATCAAGGATCACCAACGGAAGGATGACGATGTAGAACTTTACGCGCGGAGGAAGGAGCACATGGCGATCAGATTAGGCTTAGATCAGGAAGTCGTGAAATCGCAGATTCTCCTTGGGTTAGCGTCTGAGTATGAATTCATGATTCCATCATTGAGGATCGTGAACCATAAGAAGGCCACAGAGTTGGTGCGTGATATCAGGCGTTTTGCGGAAGATAAGAGGGAATTTCGTGAGAGGAGAGCGGGCTCGAGGAACATAGGCGAGACTCGCGACAGTAGAGGTCCGGTGTGTTATTTTTGTAGGAAGGAAGGCCACCGACAGGCTATGTGTCCTGAGCGGAGAAATGATCATCGCGCAACATCGCATGTGATGGGTTCCGCTAGGACTATCTACGGGAATGCAGGAGGCGCAGGCTTTACTAGGGAGATTCCTAGAACTCCATGGGTATCAGGAGATTGGCGCCAGCGTAGCTCGATTTTTAGCAGAGGTCAGGCTAGCAGGGCGAACCAGGCAACTAGAACGGTAACATGGGGCGGAAACGCGCCGACGAGAACTCAGGCATCGGAGTCAGTGACTAGACCGAGAGTGCCCAAATGCACGAAACGCACGAGGTTCGGACACACAGCGGAAACGTGTAAGGACGTTAGAGTCATGACCTCGACGTATGGGTTCGATCCGGGAAATTCCTCCGATACGAATGACGATGTGGGAATCAAGCAGGTTATGGTAGATGGAAAGGAATGGGCAGCGTGTTAGGAAATTGCCTTTCTTCTGTGAACAAAGGCGTTTCCATTACTGTCATAAAAGTTTTCAGAAGTCAGTGTTTATGACACTTCATTATACGAGCCAAAAACTCTGATCGATTGTCACAGAAAAAGGCTGATCACTTTTTTCTGGGGAACTCCTCTTTTTCACTGTACTGGCCTATGGAGTCCAGAAGGTATATAAGCAGCATTCAAATAA
>NW_003803843.1:0-7682 GCF_000255335.2 Galendromus occidentalis
TAATGCGATCTATGATAGACTGTGAAAATCGTTTATCATCAGTCCGGTGTCTCTCGATCGTGAATGCAGATTAGTGGTAAGATGAATCGTGAAGTCAATCGCCCATCCCAGGAACCGTCTACAAGCACCGGAATCGGAAGGAAACGTCCCAGTGGGTAAAATTCTGAAAGAACCGGACTCTATTTCCATATTTCGGTAGTAAATTCCTATAATTTGCTTTAGGCGACGAAACGACGCGATTGCCAACAGCCAAACGCACCAACATCGATTTCACCTCAATACGAAATCTCAAAATTGGCTCTTCTCGATCAGCAACCATCAGGGGCTTAGTCGTCAAGAAAACGAACAGTAGTATCGTTCACTAATCGTTCAACAAATGAGCCCGGAATCTTCTTCACATTCATTTTGCGAGATGATTCGGCAGAAATTAGGTGCACGGCTTTCGGGAAAGTGCACGACCGATTCGTTGAACGAATTCAGGAAGGGAGGTCTTACGTCGTGAGCCACTTCGTCGTGAAGGTTGCCAATCGAAAATTTAATAATACCTCCAACGAAATAGAATTGGCTCTCACTACCGCATCCACCATTACTGAGTGCGAAGAAGTAATTCACATCGACGACCGCTTTGATATCACTCCTCTTATTAATTTACCCAATATCCAGAGGGAGTTCGGGGTCTATAACCTTTGTGGGATAATCGTCGAAGTTTCTGATATGACACCCATTAAGCGTTTGAGTGACAACAAGGAGTTCTCAAAATTTGATTTCCTAATCTGCGATGAGTATAAGCAAACTCTTATGATAACATCCTGGTCAGGAGATAGGGCGAAATTCGTCGAAAAAATTGGGCAGACGGGGATCTTCACTCGAATTAAAGTGGGTCGTTATCGGGGCCTGCCAACCTTCGCTCAAACCAAAGAGTCAGAAACACTGTTTGATGCTTCGATTCCGGAAATTGGCGCCCTGAACGAGAAATGGATTAATCTGAGGCCCTCGATCAATGAGCTAAATTCTATTTTCCCGTCTAGTCAAGTCATTCCTCGAATGAATTTATCAGAGATGGTCGAAAACGTCAAAGAGAACCCTGTTAACGTTTATTACTCAGCGATATCGACGCAAAATTCGTTCATTCGATGACCACATAAACTTCTATCGCTCGTGTATTAATGACGGTTGCTATAAGAAATTAGAGGAGAGAAGCGAAAAGTCTTGGTTTTGTTCGCGATGCTCCGAAACGTCGAATAATTTCCGTTGGAATGCCTCAACTACTGTTGAGATACAAGACGTTCCCGGCCACGTACTCGAGTGTATAATATTCGGAAATTCTATTTCTCCGATGTTCGGAACGACAATGGACGAGATCAAATGTATAGCAGAAACCGATCTCACTCGTCTCGTGAACATGTTCGAGCAGCTCAAAACGGCACACTTTTTGATAAGACTCGGTGGCCGGAAGGAATTCTTCGTTGGTAATCAACGACCTAGCTATCGGATATGCAACGTATCTCCGATCACAGATCGTCCGAATGAATCTTAAAGCAAAATTTTAGCGAAATCTGTAGAAAAGAATTTCCGATGAAAATGAGAACGTTTTTTTTTTGAAAACCTGTTTTTTTTTGATCATGTTGTGAACGTTACATAATGCTTCCAAGCTCACTAAGCAAGTCGTTTGATTAGGATTGTATGGTTTTCTGCCAAATCATAGACAGCTTGAAGGCAATTTATGTTGTTGTGTATGACACGGATATCAACAGACCGAGTGTTTTCACATCCGAGATAATTAGATATATCTATCTGTCTTCGAATGTTAGTAAACAACGGGAGTTATTGCCTTACTTGACACTTGAAATTAGTTATCTATATTTGCTCACTGCCGACTTACGACACTCGGGTATAAGTCTATCGATCTATGTGTCAGTCAAGATGTCTTTGACTTCGGAGGACGCTTCGAGATATATAAATAGTCGGGTCAATGAGTGGCAACAAAGAATAACAAATACAACGATAAATAAATGTAGCAAAGCCGGGACAAACACAAACCAACTCTTCGATAACTAGATTGTACTGATAAAGTTCAACTATAACCGAACGACGACAATCCAATTCCATGAATGTTCTCTCTTAAAATTTATTCGTCCAGCGAAAATATAAAACTAAGGCTGTTCATTCAACTCCGCCTCCGATTCTAACAATAAGGCACGAAAAGTACTTAACTCCCGGTCGTCTTCATCTTCAACATTAGTAAACGATGAGCAAGCGGCGGCTCCCATCGGTGTGGGTCCGGTCGATTGATGAGCATCTGCCGGGGGCTCAACGCGTTTTTCTCGTAAATCAATACCATCATTGTGGCCGACAGGAAGGGTAAACTTAACGTTATGACGTTTTTTCTGTGTGCTTCCTGAGTCATATTTCGACGTCGAAGGTAATACTGTCGGAAACTGAGCAATCTCGTTCGATGACCCAGCTCTGGTGGCGTTGGGAATTATACCGCAACGAACACCTTCGATCCGTTTGCGTTTGGTAGGCCTCTAATCTGCTCTAGTAATCGTCATCAGAGGAGGGCACTCTTGTGGCGCCTCTTCCACCGGAATACCACAGTCGTCTCCGATACTATCGTCGTCCGCTACACCTGAATCATCTTTTTTCTCTTCTAGATGTCGACTTGTACTTTGCTCCTTTCCTGCATATGATGTCGACGGTACGTTTCCACACGTCGGCGATTTCCCTTCGATAATAATTTCTGAATCGTTTTCGATGCGTGCATCGTCGGAATATGATCGTTTTCGGTTATTCTCTGTCAACTGGCTGGAATCATTCGTCGTATGCACGGAATCCTTCCGCCAACCGTGGGTCAAAAGAAGCCTGGGTATGGAGGATTTACCCGTCGTGTACAATCGATTAAAAAATGATCCAGCGATTCGAAATTTTTGGCAGCCAACAAGCAATCATTTACCCACACATACTCAAGGGCACTCGCTGCATTCGGACTCAAAGCTATCGCCTCAAGGACAACACCACGTTCTAGTTCGGACGAGAGATCCTGAGATTGGCTTTCAATCTCTCGGTCATTGATTTGAACAAGGTTTTTCGACCTTGTCTGCGCACGATTCACTGTTTCGGTATCACCTAAAGGCGCATATACGGTGCTTAGGGGGCTCGGACCACCATCGTTTCTCACCGGGCTCTGGTTGACGATCTCGTCCGGTCGGTTGTTCTCTATAGCCTCTAAATTCTCGAAATGTTTACTCCACTTAGAAAGACCTGTTGATCTCATTGCTTTCACTTGGATTTTGCAATCCGAGAACAACACACCGAAGAAGTCAGCTCCAATCACAGTTTTCCTCGTAGTGACGACTCCGTGAAAATGCGGCACCGCATGAGAACACGTTTTGTCAGGGCGTATGAGGGGAATCCCATCATATATAAAATGGTAGGAGGCCGCTGTGACGTGCTCATCCAAGAGCCTTGTTATACGGCTACGGAATTGCTGAATCGCATTCGGCGATGTGTCCTCCACGTCGATAATGACATTCCATCGAGATCCCCTGACGAGTACGCTCTGTGAAATGGACTCCGATTAGAATTAGTTTTATTCTTCGTTTTATTCGATTTTCCAAAGTTTTTTGTCGAGTCATACCCCGCATGAAGGCATTTTAAGTTGTTGTAGATGGAGAACCAATGAGTTCCTTGGACTAATGACACGAATGTCAACCAACCGAGTGCTTTCATACCCGTGATAATTAGTTTTAACTAACTATACGTCACCGAATGTTAGTAAACAGTGCACGTCATCTTCTTCCTTGAGACATAATTATAAATGACTTAATATGATTATCATCGACCTGTAACACTCAGATATCTTATATCTATCTATCTATCTCGAGTGCACCGGACGTGTTTTGCGGGAGCTCCCGTTCTTGAGCTGCGCGACGTGGCCCCAGGGAGCAAATCCCAGAGCGCAGGGTACCGATCGACGCACCTTCATCTCGTGCACAAACTGGACTCGACACCGACGTAAATCACCGTCCAACGGCCGATATCTTCAGGTATCCCGTTTGTCGAAAGACCGCCGGTCAGAAGATAGTGAAAATCAGCTGGCGACCGCCGCGGTGGTATTGCTTGCGACAGCGCATGCGCGGTCCGTAACATCGAACCTTCCTTGGCGGCTGGCAAGGCGAGGGTGCAAGGCGCCGCCGCGTGGAGGGCATGGCGGGAAGTTCGAGAAGAGGGCTGGTCCCCGAAACACCGGCCCGATTGCGCTGTGCTAGGTGCGAGACCTTCACGTGCCCCGATGAGGCTGCCTTGAGGAGGCATGTCCACAACTGCAACACATCACCAGTGGTGGACGATAAACGGAAGAACCTGCCAGCGAAGTGCCCTGTTCCTGGATGTCCCGTACGCTACAAAACAGCGCGCGGAGTAGCGATCCATATCGGGCAGATGCATAAGGCATGGAGGAACAAGCACGGCACCGCTCCCGCGAAGGAGAGCTCGGACGAGGAGGAAGACGCCGGCTTCGGCTCCCCTGTGTGGAATCCCGAAGATCTCCAGCGCGAAACACCGATGGAGTCGACCCCGCTTTCGAGCGCTGCGAGAGCCCCGACTGCTGCGAGCCTGCCGATCGAACCGCAGCCTGCGAGAGCAGGACCCAAGTTCCGCTGCCAACAATGCGCCTACGAGAGCGAAACACTTGCAGGTGTGGGCAAGCACGCCGGGCGGATGCACAGAGGCGAGGTAGCACGGCGCGCTGATGAGCCCGCTGCTGAGCCAGCCGACGACGTTGACCTCTCTCGAATGGCCGCCTGGCGGTCCGAGTATCCCCTGGTGAAGCGCATAGCCGCCGGAGCGCGATCGGCCGTCGCCCAGAAGTTCCTGCTGGTATGCAAGGAGGTGGCTCGCCGGAACGGTATGCGAGAATGGACTCGCCTCTTGACTTTCGGATACCGAGTCCTCCACATGGACCGATCGTCACAAGAAGGCAAATCCGCATCAGCCGCTCTCAAGAGCAACGTGGCCAATTTTGACCAGTGGCAAGGTCCACCGGTCCGCAGACCGCCTCCAAGGAAAACAAGAGGAGACGCGCTCGGTAGACGAGCGAAAGCCGCGGAGCGGAAACTTCTCTTGGACCACGACATTTCAGCCGCCGCTAGAATCCTCGCATCGGACGACGCGATCGCGGATCCCGGCCCGGACTCGCTGAGCGAAATGCAGTCGAAGCACCCTCCGGCGCATCCGGGTGACTCGCTCGATCCGGAACCAGCGGAGTCCCATGGGGCCACCCCGAGCTCCGAGTCAACTGACAGAGCAATTCAGAAGCTCCCCGGGAGATCGTGCGGCGGCCTTGACGCCATCACTCCGCAGCACATCAAGGATCTCCTTGCCGTGAAGGAGTACAGAGAGGAAACGCTAGCCACCTTGGCGAAAATATGCGAAATCATACAGGGAGGCATCGCCCCGACTGGGGTCCGCGATTCTCTCTGCGGAGGCTGGCTGATAGCGTTGAGAAAGCCCACCGGAGGCCATCGGCCGATCGTGGCTGGAAGCGTGTTCCGCAGACTGGCAGCGAAGGAGGTTCTACTCAGAGCGACGAAGAACATCGGCACATATCTCCGACCCCGGCAAATGGGGTTTGGCACCCCACGAGGTGCTGAGACCGCGGTACACACTCTTCGGACTTTCTTGGAAACGGAGAGCCGCGCAGTCGTTGTGAAAATCGACTATAAGAACGCATTCAACTCTCATAAAAGAAGACCTATGATGCTCGAAATAGCGGACCACGCGCCGGATCTGCTCTCACTGGCGCATTATTGCTACAGAGAGGCGACGCCACTATCTTACGGTCCTTACGTGCTAAGGTCAGAGGCGGGATGCCAGCAGGGTGATGTGCTCTCACCGGCTGCCTTCTCGCTCCTCATCCACCCGATGGTGAGGCGGCTCGAGTCGAAGCTCGTGGCCTTCTACCTCGACGATGGTCTCTACGGCGATTGCGACCCGGGAAGAGTCCTGGACGATACGCGGGCGCTCCTGGCCGATGGAGCGCGAACGGGATTGGAGGTGAACCCGTCGAAATGCGAAGTCCATATCCGAGGGTTCGACCGAGACGACGGGGCGACGGTCAGGCGGTCATTCCAAGCGATTCTGCCGGGGGTTCGTTTTACTGATGGCGACGAATTGGAGCTGCTGGGAGCGGCCATCACGGCAGAGGGAACGTCCAGAATCCTGCGGAGGAAACGCGACGAAGCGCGAACCCTCGCAGAGCGCTTGCCGCTCGTATCGGCTCATTGTGCTCTCACGCTGGCCAAGAACGCGCTCGGCGCGCAGCGCGTGACCTACCTTCTGCGCACGAGCCCGGCATTCAAATGCGAATCGGAGTGCGCGGAGCTAGACGAGGAACTCCAGAAGGCCGTGGAGGAGGCCTTGAACATCCCGAAGCAGGGACCTGCGAGACGACAGGCCAGTCTGCCTGTGCGCCTGGGTGGACTGGGACTACGACAGGCAAATGATCTCGCGCTGCCGGCATTCATCTCCTCCGCGAAAGGCGCGGAGGAAAGCATCAAGGAGAACCTCGGCTCGACAATCGAAGTGAGCTTCCTGAACGAGGCCCTCGAAACATGGAAGGAGAAGGGATTGGCCACCCCCGACGAAGACTACGTGAGATCCCAGAGAGCATGGGATGAGAGGGCGATGGCTCAGGCCCAGAGCCAGTTGATCGAAAAGGCAACGGAGCTCGACAGGCTTCGACTCCTACACTTGCTCACAGCCGGAAGCAGGAGCCTGGCTCAACGCGGTGCCCTCGCCGCTCCTTGGCACGCTGCTCCGGGATGAGGAGGTACGCGTCGCCATCTCACTCCGACTTGGACTGGCCACCCAAGAGACATTCATATGTCCATGCGGCACGACCACTGACGTACTAGGTCATCACGCGCTGTCTTGCGTGAAGACAGCAGGAGGCAAGCAGGGTCGCCATACGGCGCTGAACGATCTGGTGGTGAGGGCATTCCGTCAAGCGGGAGTACCCGTCTGCCCCGAGCCCCAGAACCTCAGCCGCGCGGACGGCAAACGCCCCGACGGAAAGACGCTGGCACCTCTGACACATGGGAAATGCGCCGTGTGGGATGTGACAGTACGTGACACTTTCGCTTCAGCCTACCGAACGCTCGTCAAGGGTCGCCCAGGCGCACTCGCAGAAAAAGCGGAAAACGATAAACGTATGAAGTACGCACACCTCACAGAGTACCTATTCATCCCAATCGTCATCGAGACGAGCGGCTGGTGGGGAAAAGAGGCGAGAGAAATAGTTAAAGAGCTCGGGAAAAGGATCACAGCCAGCACAGGAGAGAAACGTGCAGCCGGGTTCATCCGTCAGAGGATTTCTCTGGCAGTGCAGCGAGGGAACGCGAAGATGATTCTCGAGGCAGCGCCGCGAGGAATCGGCCTCAATGGGCTCGACTACTTGTGCGATGCCCGGTGAGGAAAACTGGGTCTGAAGTTCTTTCTTCTTAGTCTACTTGGTATTTGTTGCTCCCACTGTTGGGAAAACAGGGAGAACGGAACGATCCGGAACCCAAGCCGGGTACAGCTTAGTTCTAGCTCAAATTGTCTGAGTGGAGCCAGAGGACGATTTCTCAGGATATGTAACTTAATAATGTAAATCTGATAAAATGTGTATACCAGAATTGTGG
>NW_003803844.1:0-4326 GCF_000255335.2 Galendromus occidentalis
CCGATAGCCTTCTTAGGAGCTCCCGAGAATCCACCTTCTCATGGTGATCGGTCCAGCCGATAAGAAATCCTGCGAATTCCCGTCTTTCCCTTGATGAAATCTTTGATTCTCGGTGAGAGGACCACTCGAATAATTTTTTTATGGTGGGAGGACCCATCACATGAGAACGACGACCCTCCTATGACGTCCCTGAAGCTCCCGAGCACCCACCCCTGAATTTTTGCGGCGATCGGTTCAGGCGTTGGTGAATTTTGCGAATTTCGGATTTTTCAATTTTTTTCCGAGTTTTCGAATTTTCGCGAGCGGAGCACTCAAATAATTTTTTTAAGGCAGAAGGACTCATCGCATCGGAGAACCGACCCCCCTATAACCACCGCTGGATCCCCCAGAACACGCTCCTAAATTTTCACGACGATCGGTTCAGCCGTTTTTCGAGTCTATAGGGTACCCCGGACATACAGACAAACAGACAGACAGACAGACAGACAGACAGACAGACAGACAGACAGACAGACAGACAGACGTTTTTATATATACATATAGATAGATAGATATTTCCTTCAGCGCCGGGGCATACAGTTTATGGCCCGGCATCACGCTTCAGGCGTGGCATCAAGTGAAACTTGGCATCCAGTTCCCGAAGGGATAAAGGGCATCAGATCGACTTGCGGGCTGGAGTCTGAGTGAGTCGGCGCGATTGCTGCGCAGTTACGAGCCGGCCATGTAATGGGCTTGGTTCGAGGATTCCCGGAGTTTTACCTTGGTAATTTATAAGATTATCTGTAATCTGGAAAAGAACGGGCAGCGACTTACCGATCAATGGGAACGGAGAAACTTATCCAATTGGAAATGTATCACGCACGCGGGAGACACGTCTGAACTCGCAGAGCGGAAAACAAGAAGTGAGGGTAGTCAACAACCTGACGACCACTCTCGCCTGTTTTTTCGTTAAAGACCGCCTGCTCGCCTATCGGATCACAGTCGCTCTCTGCCCTCGGTGAACGAAGGACCTCGGCGAAGTGGAATTTCAGTTCGTCGTCACCTCCCAGCTGACCTGAACTCCAGGTGTGGGCAATCATCGAGTCATCGTGAGTTGTGTGACGACTGAGGTCCGACGTGATTTGAGGGTCCCTAACTGCCTGTCCGATCCAGCTTGAGAAATGAGTTTCGACGAGAAACCGATCCAGGTCGACGAAGCACTCCCACTCCCATATCACCGTGAGGACTCGACCGAGAGCGGAGAAAACCCACCGGGAACTGTGAGGCCGACATCAAGCGCGGTCACCGAGCCAGTCCTGCAACCTTACATAGACTGGCAGACTGAACAGGAAAAACTCCGACGACAAGTTGAGAATTTGAGTCTGCAGGTGGCTACGTTAACTAGGAACCCCGGTTCTGGCAATACCCATGAACTCTTGCTTGTGGCTCCTCAGTCAGCATCGGTGAATGTTCGCGAGTCACCCGCCGCCCCGAAGGCGATCGAAGGCCATTCACAGCAATCGGTTGTTGTGTCGACAGTTCAGCTTAATCAGCGAACCCCTCCAGCGTCTCGAGTCCAACCACCGACAGAAGTCGAGGTGGAAGACATCAAGCCGGAGATTGAAGGATCAGGCTCAAGGGAAAAAAAACGGGTTAGCACCTTTCCTAATTCGGAAATACTCCGCACTTTGTATTTATCTAAAAGTTTTGTCAATCCTTCTAGGACTATCTTTGTTAACTTTCGTCAGCATAGTTGTTGGGAAAGAGTATCTATCAGATACGACGGCAAAGGACGGTTTTGCCGCACATCAACCTCACGACAGACTGATCACGTCAGAGATATTTCTTGGAAGATCACAGATCACTCTGATCAGATCACGATCATCTGTGTCAGCCTGAGTCGCATATCAATTCAGACAACATCAGGGTCAGACCCAAGAGCATTCTCTACCAATTCAACCCGTTCAGGGGCGATGACGGCCTGCTCCGCTGCAGGACTCGGCTAGAACTCGCTCCGGAGTTGTCACAGGAACAGTGATTTCCGATCATCCTCCCAGCGGACTGTAATCTCTCCAGACTTATCGTCAGATACATCCACGAGAAGAAATGCCTACACTCCGGAGGCGTTTCCGGCCTTCTACATATTCTCAGAGAAGAATTTCTCATTATTCACGCAAGGAAACTAGCGAGACAGGTCATCTCCTCTTGCGCTACATGCAAAATCTTTCACGGCCAGGCCGCAAGCCTCCCAATGGCTCCGTTGCCAGCGTTCAGGCTGGAAACGGCCCCACCATTCTACCACACAGGTTGTGACTTCGCCGGCCCCATAAAATACAAGAACGATTCAGGCGAAAAAGCGAAAAGCTACATTCTCCTTTTCGTATGCGCGGTCACCCGAGCGGTCCATCTCGAGCTAACAACCGACATGTCGACCTCAGAGGTCCTCGGTGCTCTACAAAAATTCGTGAACCGATACCCGTCGGTGACCACGATCACTTCAGACAATGGCTTATCGTTCCAGAGGACAGCAAAGGAACTCAAACTCCTGTACGATCACATCATCAACGGAGAAATAAAGAAATGGCTCGCAGACAAATTCATCAGATGGAACTTCATAACTCCGAACTCCCCTTCGCATGGCGGCTTCTACGAGCGCCTCGTGCAATCGGTCAAGCGACCGCTGAGGAAAGTTCTCGGAACATCAGTTCCCCACTTCCGGGACCTGGAGGTGATTCTGAGCAACATCGAGCTGATGATAAATAAACGCCCGATCACGGCGGTAGCATCAGGTCTCGACTCCACAGAAGCCCTCAGCCCGATGGACCTTTTGCACGGTTATCGAGGAGATACATTCTTTCCGCAGCATGCGGCCAACCCGATGAGAACCAAGGATTCGGACAAGATAATTTTCTCCAGGAGATGGACCTACCAACAGAGGATCCTAAACTCATTCTGGAAAAGATTCCACCGCGAATACCTGAGCTACCTAAGATCTGCTCATAACAGACTCCCCATTCCGGCCAGGCCGCTGAAAATCGGCGACATTTGTCTGCTGGAAGATTCGAACGCCAACCGGGCGTATTGGCCCCTCTGTAAGGTCATAGCACTCAAGAACGAGTCCGCACCTGAAAAATCGAAATCATGCACAATCAAGACGGCCACGGGCCAAATCTTCAACCGTCCCATCACGAAACTCTTCCCGATAGAGCATTCCCAGCCGAACTAGGCATTTCTTGAGAACCGACCCGATCTCCCAAAAAGTAAAACTGAGTCTTAATCACACAGACATTTATTTTGTCGAAGAAATAATTTGGAACACATTGGAGGAAGATTTAACTCCTGCCGGAACGCCTGGCGTTCCGCAAGCTGACCAGAACATCGGCCAGGCCCGGAGAAAGCTGGGCCGGCGGACGGCGTCGAACACGCTGGACAGGAGCCGGTGGGGTAGGCGGCAACACATATTGCCCGGTCCGGGGGTCGACCGGCCTTGGCGGCCGCTCATGTTGCGGCGCGATGCGAGGATCCTGGATCAACTGCTGTAGATAGGCTCGCCGCCTTTCGTTTCCCTCGGCTATCTCGTCAGAACCATGGATATCCGGCCAGGAGATGTTAATCGGCTCACGATCAAGAGGCACCGTGAGTTGATGGGATTCGCCAGTCTGCATATTATCCAGAAGCCGAAGGTAGGCACCGGCATGGGCCGCAAAGAGTGGTGGACGATAGCGGAACTGTCGGCTCAACAGGGGCTCCGGCGGCCGAGTGGTCGTTCTCCTTAAGAGAAAACGGGAGAAATCCCTGAACGGCTGCCGTTCTTCGTCAGTAAGGTCAAACCAGAAATGCCTTGCAATGTACTGACAATCGCGAACACGAAGATGTGTATTCTTCAGATCATTCTCCAACAACAGCTTGTAGACCAAGCCAAGAGGGGTGAGAAAGTAAGGATGTCCAGATCTGCGGGCTCCTGGAGCTTCTTCAGCCATTCTTCAAAGATGAGGAACACACTTGATCACAGATCCACTTCCGACGAGACCGCGCATGGAAAGGAATAATCGGATCAGCGCACCAGAGAGCAGAACTTGCCGTCAGGCGGCGCGATCTACATTGGCGCGAGTTTTCGAAGCGGGGAGCAGTGGTCCCTCTAAGTCGCGACTTGCTGGTCAACAGAATTCCGCGGCTCCTCGTGGAGTCTTCCCGGAATTCGGGGGGGGACTGTCACGGACGGAGGTAGCCGTCGCGTCACAGCTTGCAGAAAACACACACCTCGCCCAATCAGTACACCATACAATCAGCACATAACACACAGAGAGATCGAGTCGGGAACGAGTAACTGTCATTCATTATAAATAT
>NW_003803845.1:0-1224 GCF_000255335.2 Galendromus occidentalis
TGGCGGAGCTTCTTCTTCTACCGAACTCGATGCAACACTTTCTTGGCTGCGGGAATAACTGATTTTTCTCGATTTATGCGAGAAAAAAGTCGAAGGCGTCGATTGCCTCTTCATGATCGATCCGTCGAGATCAAGATTCTCGGAGGATATAAAAACATTTGTAGGACGAGTCTCATGCGATATCGGGGAATGAAACTACACCGAACGCTTCCGCAGAACACATCTCGCACATTTATTTCGTCATTCGAAGGGAAAATTTGGCGCCCAGTGCCGGATGAGAGTGAGAGAGAAAGACGATTCCGATCTCGAGATGGGAAAAACTAGAATATCAATCTGGGAGTCCACAGAGGTAGTATGAACCGAAAGCTATCGGGGGGGGGGGCTGAACTTTGTTCTCATGTAGTTCCCAATGAATCACTCCACCCCTATTCCACCACACACTAAGAAGAACCTTTTTGTCAATACCTTTCGGCCTATCGACTACCAGCTGTTTATCGCCGGGCTTACGCCAAGACTGACCCTTCTGAACATTGGACCACACGACCCACTTTTCATCGCAGGTCACGATACTCGCGAGGAAACTGGGACTGTTTCGATGCAAGAACCTCCGACAGAAGTGTCGTCGATCTTTCTTATTCAACTCTGACAGGCTATGTGGACCCATGACATTGGGCCTAAGCCTGCCGTGCATGCGTACAAAATATGTACTCTCGAGAGGTCCGAGTAGGACCGAGATCGTGTCGGACAGAACGGGAATAAATGAGTGACAGGGACGAGACACAGTCGATTAAAACCCACACAAGTTCCCTACACAAGGAAAACATGTAGAGTTCCAAAAGGACTACAAATACTCAGGGATCACCATATGCAACGCCCAGAATTACCTCCTGATACAGGAACAAATATGGAAGAAGGAGGCACTCAATGTCGTACAAAGACTCCATGCTCAGGTATTGTGGACATTCAACAGATTCGAGATCACATGAATCCAGTGGATGGCCACCGGGGTACCTAGGCTGACATATGCGAACGCTGTGCTAGCATCGAGAGCATCTAAGCAAATCGCAGCCCTGTTCGACAGAGCTCAGGTAGCCGCGGGGAAATGGGCGATGGGAATAACTGGACACAAAGTAGCGTCAGACTCCGTGCTTGGCGAACTTGGGTGGTCCACATTCGAGGCCCGAGAAGCACAAAGTAAAGTCCGATATTTTGCAAGGATCAGTG
>NW_003803846.1:0-1199 GCF_000255335.2 Galendromus occidentalis
ATTTTCACTAGGAACACGGAGCACTTTCGTGCTGATAACGTGAAGATTTTGATGTCCACCTATCGAAACTTCGGCTAGCTAACACACTGGGTAACTGGCGAACGTTCCCCCTGATGGGGATTCTTTATTCCATCCTTATATAGTGTTCCAGTGAAAAGGGTTACATTGTAACAACTGCTCAGGGTTAGCTAATTGTTCAGATACTGAGGGTTACAGAAGAACACTGACAATGAAGCGCGCGGAAGGTTTGAGAAAATACCCAGGGACGTTCCGCTCTGGTGAATTCACTAATTCAAGCCACAGGGATTTCTGGGCGCATACTAGACTGAAGACTCAATATATTTCATCAGTCGACTCTATACTGTCTCACCGAGAGATACAGAGAGATATGCTCCACGAATTCTATTATTGAACGTTCGAGCTCCGACCTCATTCGAAAACCTGAGAACCATTGATGGAGTGCTGTATAACACATTCATGGATGCCGCCAAGGCAGCAGGTCTCATGAATGATGACACTTACATTCGGAGAAGCTCGGAAGAAGCTGTCGTTTTATAGAGCCCCGCATTACTGCACAGCTTCTTCGCTCATCTACTGGCGTTTTGCGCGATCTTCGATGTTCAGAGTCTGTGGGACGACTACTCTTCATACCTTTTCGGAGACTTCCTCAAAAGGGGAATACACGCGAAATATCGCTCGCTTTAGCTTACTATGACATAGCGGACAGACTCAATATTCGATTCAAAACGTTGCTCCCCGTTCCAGAGATCGAGAGACCGGCAGAAGCACGCATCGAACTCGATTACGAGGATATATCGGCACAAGGGGAAAGCACGTACTCTCCTCTGAATTATGGACAGAAGCATGCCGTGGATGCGATACTCGCGAGTTTCGCGGGCGCCTCAGATCGGCTCTTCTTCATCGATGGTCCTGGCGGGTCCGGTAAAGCCTATCTGTACAATACTCTGTATAATATTCTAGACGGTCGTCGACTGCAAGTGCTGAGCGTTGCATGGATCGGGATCGCGGCAAACCTTTTGCCCGCAGGTCGAACGGCAAGCTCCGTATTTAAGTTGAATATTAATGATAATAATCGGAGTCCCTCAATGAAGCGACAACACAAGGAGGCCGCACGGATCGCCAGTCTGAATGTACTGATCTGGGATGTGATTTCGATGGTCCTCCGATCCGCCTTTGGA
>NW_003803846.1:1219-5283 GCF_000255335.2 Galendromus occidentalis
TTTCGGAGGGGTGACTGTTATTGTCGGCGGGGATTTCGTCAAACCCTTCCAATCGTAGAAAGAGGCTCGATGAACGATATCCTCGAAGCCTGCGTGTCGAGATCTGCATTATGGTTACGCTTCGCAGCATATCCACTCACAGAAAATGTACGTGCCAGACAGAGTGATGTTCATTGGCATGAATTCTTATTGAATGTTGGGAATGGTACCATTAATGATTCGCGAGGGTGTGTACCCATCCCATCAAACATGCTCTGTAAAGGGAGCTTGGTGGATAACATCTATGGTTCTGTTGTGAAAGAGTCTGATGGCGAAGATATCATCAGTAAGGCGATTCTAGCGACAAAAAACAGGGATGTTCACCTGCTGAACGAGACTGTTTGAAAAAAGCTCTAGGACCTTGATCCTCGGGACGACAAAATCTTCCGCAGCATTGATGAAATTGTTCAAGATAACCAAGAAGATGAAATTCACCTCACGACGGAGTATCTCATTTCCCTAACCCCGTTCGGGATGCCACCGCATGAGTTATATCTCAAGGACGGGGCAATAGTAACGCTCCTTCGTAATTTGGATATAACCAATGGACTGTGTAATGGCACGAGACTTCGGATACAGTCGATGGGTCAGTTCACCTTAGGATGCGGATTCGTATCCGGACTGCGGAAAGGTGAATTCGTGCTCATACCGAGGACAGACAATTGTTGCGATACCAAATTACCCTTCCGGATGCGACGGAGACAGTTCCCTGTCCAACTCGCTTTCGCCATTACCATCAACAAAAGTCAAGGTCAGGCTTCCTCCAAACTTGGACTCCATTAACAAGAAGATGTCTTTAGTCATGGTCAGCTGTATGTGGCTCTATCCAGGGTAACCAATCCCGAGAGTCTGAAAATCAAAGCTCCAGACGCATTAATCAAGAATGTGGTTTTCCCTATCTAATTCCCACCTCATTCCATGTCCATTGAAATCATTCCATTTCATGACGGAGTCGTCATTGAATGACGACTCCGTGAGATACACTGAATCTTGAAACAGTTCTGCTCACTCCTCGATCGGATTCGCATTTGGCGGCAAAAGATTTTCGCGCGGCACCAAGCTCCATTCAAAAGTTCAGAGACAGTTTACTCGCTCAACGATCCCTAACTGTAAGAACAACCGTTTCTACCAGTACTGCGCATTCGGAGTTTGGGACAAGTTGGGTGCCGCAGTCATCGACGGTTTTCCTCACTTCAAGACTACGTTCCCGAAGACTCAACCCGCCGGAGTTTTGCGGCGACGTTGCTGCGGCCTGAATTCATCAAGTCTCCAATCTTGGCATTGCGTTCGACGAAGCCTTTCTAAGGCTCAAGACTCATCACGTCTCCTACGGCTCGCCGGAATTTCGGTAACTATTTTTCGTTCACGATTCCGTACCTCATTGTCTGCGTACTACATATACCAAATTTCCTTCACCGTCGTTGACTTATGCGTACAAATTATCGATTGAGATGATTATGGCGTCAACGCTACCAAAATACTGGCAAGGAAATTATTTGGCAGTCAAACGCGATCATAGAAATCCGCATATCTGCGTTGACAAAACTCTGCGTGCGCCCGTGAAAGCACGTCAACGAAATCTACGCTCAGACGACGGTCGTCTATTGACGAGGATTATCATTCGTCTTCTGAGCGAAACACCCTTCACACGGCTGGGAGTAGAGGACGCCATCAAACATCACTCTATGATAACAGCAGCTAACGCTTCTACAATTATCATTCACGATTCTCCAAACGCTTCTCCCGTAGAACGATCGCTCTTCGATTTGGCTCCTCCCGCATCCCTCAGAACGGAGCTGGAATGGTTCATCATACTCTCAGTAATTCCACCGAAGGATTTCATCTTGCAAACCAATTTACACAAACGTTGGTCCTTCGCAATCTACTCGAAGGAGTACATCGGTTTCTGCGGAGAATGCAGCATATATACACGCGAGAACAAATTGTTCATATCTTGCACTCCATATGTCTTAAGCACCACGCTCGCAGAGCTTGAAACCGCAACCTTGCTCCCGGATTTTTTTGCGGATTCGTAATCGGATAATGCCTTACTCTTACGAGGAGTGGCACTTTCATGAGGGCCGCTTATTCATCGTACTTCCGTACTTGAATATTCATGAAACTAATTCATTCATGAGTCTTCGTACGGTGCGGACGTATTTTCCGTCGCTCCGTCTGATCTCGTGATATCTTGTGCCTATCGGAAATCGTTGCGGTCAACTCCCGCAAGCTCCCTCCCGACCCGCTGATGCCAGCTATCTCGGCTGGACCCGCGGAGAGGGAGTCCGCGGGAGATGTGATGTTGGCCGCGGATGCACGTGCTGCCGCTACGGCGGCCTCTATGGCTGCCGTCGCTGCCGTCCCCCGCCCGGGGAAGAGAGACAAGCGAGATCATGGCACCGAGAGCTCTTCGAGCACGGGCAGAGCGACCGAGCTGAAGAACCTCAGAGAGGATGGCTTGCCGCTGGTCGCGGACGCTGTCATGAGTCATGACGGACGTTTCCGAAGTAGAGACTGAAGATGATCGCGGGCAGCTACCCGCAGAAGAGATCACCTTATAACTGAGGACTTCAAGTTCACCGCAGAGGCTAGAAGGGCTCCCTTTTCCTCAGCAGTTCTCATTACAAACCTCGATCTAGTCACAAATGCTGACGAAATCGATGACGAGATTCGGAAGGCGATGGGAGGTGCAGAACCGGGAACGATTCGAGTAGAAAGAGTTCGAGACAGCGAGAGAGGGTCCAGGTCGGCAGTGATAAGAGCGTCAAAAGTCGACGCGGACCGAATACTCCGTATTGGGCGTATCAAAATCGGGTGGCAGATCTGCATGCTCCGACCCTGGCACGAGCTCCCAGTCTGTTTTAAATGTCAACAAATCGGCCATCGTGCGCATCAGTGCAGCTCTACGACAGTCGCTGCAAGGAAATGCTACCGGTGTGGAGAAGAGGGACACCAGAGCAGCAGCTGCAAGGCAGTAGAAATTCAATGCAAGAGTTGCAACGGAGAAGGACACTCAGCATACTCATCAGCCTGCCCAGAAAGACGAAGAATGATGCAGGACCTGCTGGAGAGAGCTCGAAGCGGAAAATCCTCAGTGGAAAGGAATCCGCGACGGACACTGGAGGAACCAGCAGAATCACAGACGGGCACTAGCACCACCTCATCAGACACCTGGTTCAAGATGGTTAATAGAAAGAAGGTCCCCGCTTCCAACACCCAATAACCATGACTGTCAAAATACTACAGATCAACCTGCGGCGAGCAATCGCCGCACACACGGAAATGGAACGGAAGATAGACAGGGAGGGAATCGATGTCTGCATCATCTCGGAGGCAACAAAAATATACCAAGAGAAAGTGGAAGAGCGACAAGGGATGGATTGCCGAGGACACGGCCGATACGGCGATATGGATCTCTGGCAACAATCGGCTGGCGAGCTACGGCTCTGTTGGCGGTATCACCAGGGCCGTCCTGGCGGATGCAAACCTCACGATATTTAGCTGCTACTTCTCACCAAATAGGGAACTGTCGGAGTTTGAAGATTTTATTCGGTGCCTGGACGATAAGATTCAGAGAGCTGGAGGGAGAGTACTCGTAGCGGGAGATTTCAATGCAGCCTCAGAGGTCTGGGGGAGCAGTGCCACAAACGTCAGAGGAGCAAGCATCGAGGAAGTGGCCGCTAGGCATGGTCTCTCCATCCTAAACGATGGAATGAGCCTACCTTCATCGGACAGAACCACGGCACTTTCATCGATGTAACCCTAACATCTATACCCACAGACTTCGATGCATGGAGGGTCCGCTGTGACCAGGACTCCTTCAGTGACCACCGGTATCTGGAATACGAGTACCTGGGAGCTGTTAGCCGACCGGAACCCTTGAACACCCCGAGCTAGAAGATGAAGAAACTTGACTCGAAGACACTACTTAACTCCATCGACAGAGAGTGCAAGTATTATACAGATGAACACCTCGAGGCTGATGAAGGAGATATAGTCAACATACTCACACGAGCCTGTCAGGC
>NW_003803847.1:0-1064 GCF_000255335.2 Galendromus occidentalis
CTCCTTTGATTGATTCTTCCACCTCATCAATCGCTCACCTCGATTCAAAGTCGGCAAGGTTTTAGCTGTGACAGCATATCACTACCACCTCGCTAAACGAATGCGATAACGTCAAATCACATGACGATGCTATAGGTATTGGAATTATCCGCAGACTTCGTAAACTATATGCCTTCGCTATCGGTCCGCGGAGTTTTGATCCTAGCAGAAGGTACCGCGGAAGCGGCGGCGGCGACGAACGAATCAGCGGGCGCGCGATTCCATGATGAGGATCCTTCTATCTGTATCCAAAATGTGGTGAGACGACCAGGTTGGTATTCCTTAGTAGATGGTAGTTCTTTTCTCCTTCGTTCGCTTGCATTCAATTTGCAGTAATTAGGCGGAGAGGCAAGCTTTCAACTTGTTGTCAGATCGACATCCTAAGGGCATGTTGCCCTGCGCAGCCTAGTCTGCTGGCCGGATGCTGCAGACCGAAGCTAAACACGATTTTCGTTTTCACTAAATTCTCGTGTAGCAAGATGACTGAGAGATGCTTGCGATGGTTGTTCTTCGATTGACGGTTTCCGGACGCGAATCCTCCCCGGAGAGAGGACGGCGAGAATAAACGAGAGGTCCGCTGTAACCCGGAAACGTCGCACTTCTAGGGTCATATGCTCGAACAGAAAATACGCTCGGGAAGCTTACAGGAAACGTGAGAATTCTCGCTCTCCCCCTCGACCTCTGTAGACTTTCTGTGAAAAGGATGATTCGAGGCTTGTCGTCACTCATGAAGATCGCTCCCGAGTGATCGGTTCCTGCGAGAGGCAGTTGAGATAGGCAGGCTCGGTTGAAGGGAGTCGTCGTACACATAGAAGCATCTTTCGGGAAAGTAGATGTCATGGTTTCTGGAAGAGAATGTCGACATCAGTCTCTGACATAGGGACACCGCTTCCGAAGCGGGATTCGGCAAGAATGGATTCATGATCATCGCATGCTCACCCAGTTCCTCATGTAGCTTGCTTTGGCTATCGCAGAAGTCTCTGTAAGCTCTCGACGATGCTGAGTCGTTCACTGGATCATAAGGA
>NW_003803848.1:0-9482 GCF_000255335.2 Galendromus occidentalis
CCGCTGCGAACAACTCTTCGCAGCGCTTCGCTTTCTTCCGCGCCTCAACCAGATTCATGCCGCCGATCTGAAGATCATCCATATAGGCTGACGCCAGAATTTCGGCAATGAGCTCAGCCTCGCCGGGTCGTTTCTTCCTCATGATCTCAAGGTGGTGTTTCACTCCTGCCTGGTGAAGCCAGGGCGAGGAGACCAAACCGAAATCGAGTCGCCTCGACCAGAACTCCTTGATGGGCGCATTCGGGTTATCAGCTATACCGGGTCTCCAAAAAAATCTCAGAAATGTCCGATGCGATCTGTCGATCTCGAATTGGTGGAAGGCCTTTTCTATATCTGAAATTATCACGATAGGCGGATTTCTGAATCTCGCGAGCACTCCGAGAATGTTCGGTAGTAAGTTTGGCCCGGCTATCAATACGTCGTTGAGCGATGCCAAATCTGCGGATCTTGCTCCAGCGTCCTTCACCAATCTAACCTTGAAACCCAGGGGGTTCTCTGGAGCCGCTTTCTTAACGATCTGAATCGGGAGGTAATGTGCGAATTCTCCCTTCCTTCTTGGAGGAGCCTCTTCGGCATAACCATTAGCTACGTAAGCTTGCATCTCTATGTCTGCCGCTCTGAGAACCTCGGGGTTGCTTTTCGAGATCAGGTTTCTGAGGCGGATTCGAGACAACTTCTCGTTGTCGCCCAACGTATGAATTCTATCATTGAATGGGAGTTTGAGTGAATATCTTCCTGATGGTAACCTCCTGATCCCTCTCTCGAAAATCTCACCGTACTTCTCATTTTCAAGGGCGACCTCGTTGTCACTTGGCGGCTCAATGCCGAGAAGTTCCGATTGGAACATAAATTCGATGTCCCGCGTCAAGTTGACATCTTGTGAAGCTGCCAGAGCTGATTCGCTCAACTGTTTGTCGGAGCTTTCCGATGACTGCTCCTGAAACGCGCTCAGCGTGGTTGTGATTCTACACGGCGGTTCTTTCCGACCGAAGACAAACCAACCGAGGCGTGTATTCAACGCGATGAGTAGTCCCTCGGACTTGGATTCATTTAGCCAAATTCGGCCGATTTGATCCGTGCCGATGAGGATGTCTATGTTTTTATGTTTCGGGCTATCTACTTGATCCGCGTAGTCTAGCTTGTATTCCAATTTCTCCACCGGGGGGAAAATGGTTCTCGTGATAACGGGGATGCCAAGGCATTCTACCGAGACTGAGAATTCCGGATTGGATTTGCTACCGAGTTTGATTTCGTAGCTCCTATATTCCTGGACCTCGGAAACCTGGCCCCCTAGGGTGTGGTTGATGAGGTATTCTCGATCCATCGGTTTTGCTCCCAGCGCTTTGGCTAGCTTCGTTGTTATATACGATTTCTGAGATCCGATGTCTAATAGTATTCTACGGAGCTCGGCGCCAGCACCTACTGAAACATAGGCATATCCAGTGGCGAGGTTAGCCTGGCCCTGAATTCGACTTGCGATATTAGCCTGATCCCTAAGGTGCAGGTTTTCTGAGCCTCCCGTCCCCGTCGCGCTCATCAGGGTGGACGTGACCCTCGCGTCGGACTTTCCGCAGAGCAATGAATTGTGACTGCCTTTGCAGTGTTTGCATTTCGTTTGCAGACGACATTTCGCAGCTACATGATTTCGTCTCAAACACTTCGCGCATGCGCCGGCTCGCTGCACGAGGTCTAATCTCTCCTCGCCGGAGAGGACCTTCTTGCATTTGAACGTTGTATGGTTCTTAAGACCACAGAATATGCAAGAGTGATTTCCCTCGGGCTCTTGATTCCCGTAGAATGAATGATTATCTCTGGATTTCTGCGAGCTGTTCGGAAACCCTTCAGCCTTCGCTGTGGCTCCGCCGCGGAACTTGGGACGCTCCGAACTAGGGCTAAATCTACTCGCCGATGGGGTCGATTTGATCTTGTTTTCCTTCCCCAGAAATTTGATCAATGCCTCTAGTTGCTTGTTTGCTTCATCTGACTTAGAAACTTCATGGATTCTGAGGAATTGGTCCTTGACCGAGCCCGGTAGGTTGTCGAGAATGATTGGCAAAATCATGACCGCCGCACCTTCGAAATTCTCTATCAGCGTCCTGAGAGCTCTTATATTCTGCGAGACCGACGGAATCAAAAGCATGCCACTTATCTGGATTCCTGAAGCTCCTAGAGTTGCAATTGATGATGATATCTGCCGCGTATGCGTATTGAGCCGAAAAGACGCTTCCGTATTCATCCCTGATGATGTCAATCGCCGTCTGATAGAATTCCTCCTTGAGGTGAAGGTGAGATATCTGTTTCAAGGCATTGCCGACCAGAGATGATTTTAGTCTTTTGAATTTTTCCAATGAAGAAGTGCACGTGGACACTGCTGACTCGAACAGCTCGAACCATTCCTGGAACTTTCTTGCGTCGCCTGAGAACTTCGGAATCTTGTCCTGTTGTTTCACGATGACGTCTTTGATCGTCGTAACGGCTGCATTGGTGGGAGCCGTCGATGCCGTGTTAGGTTGGCTATATTGCTGCCTGAGGAATTCGATCTTTGCTAAAGCTTCGAAGATCTTTTCCTCGTATTCCATCATGCGATCTGCATACTCGTCGTGTTTTTTTCTTCGGAATCGTCTGAAGGGACTGCCAGCATGGCTGTGAGTTGCTTATTGAGCGACTCTAGTTTAAGCCTAAGCTGTCTGATAACGCTCTCCTCGGCTTCGAGCCGGATGGCGTCTACCGGTACGGCGGATTTGTACACCGTGTCGATCGCTGCGGCTTTTTTCGTAACTTGCCGACGGACACTTTTCCTCTCAGCCTGAGCTGCTTCGAATGCTGCTGAGTCCGCGCCCTCTCTGAGCTTGAGCGCCATCTTCGTAGTGATGCGTAGCACCACGAGTCGCCTTGCGTTCCGAACTTATCAAGTTTTCTCTGACACCAAATTGTGTTGCGTACTTCAATGAAAACATCCTTCACTTGGTTTGTGGACTGAGTCACTGGGCAACTTTTGTCAAGATTGACCTGGTCTGCTCCTCGAGCTCGCTTGTGCGGTTAGCCGGGGACGGTTAGTTCCTGTCTCAGCGTAGCCTCTCGGATGAGTGAGGTCACGCGCCCCAATCGGCACGTCTCGACGTGCACACGATGTTTGCGGGAGAGACGCGCCGACCGACGCGCGACGCATTGCCAGCTCCATGTGACCCAAGCCCATTCTCTTTATTATATTTCATGATCGATTGTATGAATGATTGCCTCAAGGGCTTACAGAGGTATCACTTTCGGATTACCGAACTACTCTAAATTATGGAGACCGACTGTGCGGCTGACGTCATTGACTATTGACAGTAGGGTCGACGGAACGCCGCCTGGCGGCCTCCTCTGTAACTAGCGCATACACTGAAGGTGTCTGCGACATCAATCACTTTTCTTTCAACACTGCTCACGAGTTCCGTGCGTACCCCACCGCTGCTGTAATGTCGTTTAGTCTCTACGTGGGTAACACAGATGTCACGAACTGGTGTTGAATAGAGTTTATTGAACTTAGTCTGCTAGTCACTCTTGCACACACCTACAACTACCCTTCACGAACGCTTGCGCTCGAATGAATCTCTCTCTACTTCAAGTTCTGACGTCATTGATGCCGCCGTCACTAACTTCTTGCGCGATCGGCCGCCGATCGTCTCTCTAACGCTCGACTCTGGCGCCCTCTAGCGTGATAATCAATCCACGCACGACAATACCATGATCTCCTGTGTAGATCAGCCAATCTAAGTTGAACCTCGTTATCTAAACTATTACTCGGCTTGGCTCTCGAGCTGTGACTCAGATCGCAACACTTCCGAACGCTCACTTTCCAACAATGAGGAACCACGTTAAGATATCCGGGTTTCCGACAGAACCAAAGCTAACTGAGAAGGACATCATCATCATCCGAATCGCGCACGCAGCGGGACTCGAGATGAAGGAGGACTATATCTACTCAGCCCGGGGTGTGGGCCCGGTGAAAAATATCAACAAAATCTATACCCAGACTATTACATCTGAATTCCTGCGTCCCGACATATGTGACCATTTCCTGAATTGCGTGTCAAAGCTACGGAAATCGAAGAATGGTCTTCACGCTAAAATGATCAGCCCGAAAGCAGCTCAAGTTCCAATATATGTATCCAGGAAGATCTCGAAGGAAGTGAAACGTCTCCGCACGCTGGCGATGCAGAAGAAAATGGCCCTAAAATACGAGTTCTGCTGGGTGAGCCCAGCCGGGAAACTATGCATGAAAAAAGACCGGACAGCCCAATCGTCCACTCAATGCCTCCCGGTCGTGAGATCACCACCCAGTATGTCAGGCATGGGACGTTCCCCACACCTCTCAACGCCGACCCGGAAGACCGAGCATAAGTCCATTGATGTGCATGTTCGTCGTGTGTGTGATAAGCTTAGATAAACTTCCCGGGGGGGAAGGTAACGGTAATAATGTTGATCAGATATACATCCAAGCCATAAATATTCGAAGCGCCAAAGCGACCTATTTGCGGCCTCATTACTCAAACCGGAAACTAATGTAATTATTCTCTCGGAGACCTGGCTGCACACCTATAACGAACATCTTCTTGCGCCGAGGGGGTTCAGGACCTTTTCACCTCAAATGATTCTTACAGATAAGGGGGAGTGGCGATCCTCGTGAAGGAATCCATGGGAGCTACTGAGATCGATATCAAGACCAAAGCATGTGACTCAGTCATGGTGGAATTGATTGCCGGGAAACTTAGAGTGCGAGCTGGTGCGGTATATCGCTCACCCAGCCCGGGTATTTCTAACGTGGAGACCTTCATTCATGAGTACCTCAGCTCACTCCTGAAAAAACTCAGCGAATTCCCGGAGAGCTTGCATATGGGAGACATCAACATTTGTCTACTCTCCGAGACGGATCAGACCAATCGGTATCTTCAGTCAATCAGTTGTCACGGCTTCCAATCCCACGACGGATCGACCCCGACCAGGGTGACGGACTCTTGTAATACTCTGATAGACCATACCCTAGCGAGAGTCAGCAAACTAGTAATTAAGAGCATATCCATCATTGACTCCCAAGGCATGCCTGACCACAAGCTAACGGAACTGATTCTGGAACAGGAGTGTACGAGTCCTCCTCGGAAAACTGTGAAGATAACAGACTATGAAGGTGTCGAGGACTCTTTGGCAAACGAGACTCGAGCGCCCATATATCGTGAGAGGAGCGCGGACAGTAAGTCACAGTTATTTGTGGATACATGCTTATCTGCCTCTAAAGCGAACACCACCTCATCGACAATAAAAACGAGATTTCAACCCATGAAGGAATGGATGAACCAGGGTTTGGTCAGAGCCCTGAGGAAAAGATCCAACTTGTACCGCCAATACCGACAGCGTGGGACGATGGAGGCGAGAATCCTGTACGAATCAAGCCACCGACGCACAAGTCAGCTTATAAGGGGCGCGAAGGAGGAGTTCTTCAGGACAAGGATCAAGAAAACGGAGGGATCCCCGGCCGCAACATGGTAGATAGTAAACCAATACTTCGGGGGAAACCCGACCTCGACTACGATCAGGCTAGAATCGGTGAACGAGACTCTGGATGGCATAAACCATTATTTCGCAACACTGGGGAGAGTCCCCGGAACTCCAGTGGAGCACCCCAAGGAGGGCTCACTCGTAGGCTTGCCTCGGCAGCGGTCGAATGTCTTCCCAGGCCTCATCGTCCCCCCGGAGAGTGGATTGGTTGAAATGTTGGAGGAACTCGACTCGTCCAAAGCCCCAGGAATCGACAGCATCACCGGCATGTTCCTCAAACGCTGCAGATACCTTTTGGTCAAGCCGCTCCGCGATCTCATCATCTCTATCTTCTCTATCATCATCTCTATCTCTTCTTCGAATTCGTATCCTACCAGCCTGAAGATCTCGCTTCTCCACCCTATCCATAAAGGAGGATCCTCTGCAAACATCTTCAGTTTCAGACCAATCTCTCTGCTTCCGACTGTGAGTTGACTAATCGAAAAAATCATCACCCGGCAAATCACACAACTCGCGGAAGACGAAGAAGTACTGAGCCCAAATCAATTCGGATTCAGGACAGGCAGAAACTGTGAGGGAGCAGCGTTCAAGCTAGTGGAACTGATCGCTGGAGCGTCGGACAGAGGTCACTACACTGTAGCAATTTTCTGCGACATCAGTAAGGCGTTCGACTCTGTCAACCATCACAGACTTCTCGCGAAGATGGACAGGCTGGGATTTCGCGGCTAAACCCTGGAACTACTACGCTCCTATCTCCAGGGAAGGATACAGATCTTCAGATACAAAGATACTCGAAGTCGCCCGCATCTCGTCGAACAGGGGGTCCCACAGGGCAGTGGACTCTCCCCAATCCCGTTTTCCCGGTTCATTAATGATATGCTCCCGGAGGAGACGGAGGTTACAGTGCTGTCGTTTGCGGACGATACGACCCTAGTTCTATCAAACCCTGACCCGCGTGCCCTCAATCATCAGAGCTCCAAAGCGATAACAAGGATTAATGGCTGGATGAACCAGAACGGTTTGAAGCTCAACGCCGCAAAAACTAAATACATCCAGTTTGGGAAGACCATACAGGACTTCGAGATACGTATTCACAACCCCAACTGCCCCGACGCCGATTCCTGTACGTGCGGGACCATCGAGATGGTGACTTCCCATGAATTCCTGGGACTCCTCGTGGACCGGGACCTGAAGTTCAACGCACGTGCCGATGCAGTATTCTGGGATAGTGGTCCTTGCGAGAATGAAATACGTCACCGCAACCTCGCTAAAAGAATCAATTTTCTTCGCTCCGGTAGACGCGCACATCAGATATATGATTCAAATATACGGCTGTACTACTGGATAACTATCGTCAAAAATTCTCAAACTCCAAAGAAAGCCGTGAGAATTATCCTCGAAGAAGCATACGATGCTCACTCCGCCCCCTATTCACGAAGCTCAACATCCTCGAATTCAAAAAACTCTACGCCTTCAGCTTAGTCCACTCCCTCATTTCCCCAGGTCTGACCCTCCCGAAACCCGAACATGATCATCGAACTCGCTTCAAATCAGCGGGATCCCTGGCTCTGACGACCCGAACCAAAGCAAGCCATAGGAAAATGCCGATTCCGAACTTCTTCAAGCTATACAACAACCTCCCTGTCGAAATACGCAACTATACCGATAACTGCTACGTATGTACGAGAGCACATGTCAGATTGACGATCAAACGTTATTTTCAGAACTTGAACTTGGACGATATAGGTGAATTACTCCACTAATCTAACTGGACATGCCACATCCACTCACCTATTCCCCCCACCCCTTAAAGGAATACCGTAGATCGGGAACGCCAAATTTTTCCGTGCGACTGTGACACGGGCACTGCCCACTGTAGGCACGCAAAGTCATGTAAAACATCGACGGATAAATAAATTCCCGATATATCCAAAAAAAAACGCCTTCACCTCGGAGATCCACTTCGTGATGTCGGAATGGACGTCCGTCGGAATCGCCTGATTCCAGTCGAGGTTTGCTGACCACTGTCGCTGGATGATCCTCTTTCCTCGGAGCGTGAATGGTATCAGCCACCCGAGTGGATCGTAGATGGACGCAACGATACTCAAGACCTTTTCTTCAGATAGAACTCCTTCGGTTTCACGGTAGGGCAGAGATGGCGACACGGCAAGGTGAAACGTCCTCCTCGGTAGCCCAGCGGATCTCTAGAACCCTCAAGAGATCGCCCGGGGCGCTGTCGAAATCAGCGGATGCGACACCAGTGTCGATAAGGTGATTCTTGACCCTGTCGGAGTTGGACTTCCACTTGGCTAGGCTCATGCCGGCCGTTCGCAATACCTCTCGGACACGATCCGTGAACTCGGTCGCTTGGTGCACGGTCTCGAAGCTCCTAAGAAGGTCGTCCGCACATAGGCGATCGCCAAGATCCTGTACATCCCCGCCTCTGTTCTTCAGATGATAGCGGGTCGTGGCGGCGAGGAGGAAACCGGAGGAAGTGGCGCCCCATGTGACCCGTAGCATCTGGAACGTTTTGTCGATGTTTGAGCCCGGCGCCTTCCACAAGAAACGGAACAGCGGCGGCAACGGCTATCCTCATACACGCCTCGGCTATGTCGGCGGACACAGCCACCCGGTGTAGCCGGAAGATCAGCAGTAGAGTTACAAGGTCCGGATTCCGGCTGGGACCCGGCAGTAGATGCTCGTTTAGTGATGTGGCACCCTTCTCTTTCGCAGAGCAATCGAAAACCATTCCATTTTTTCATCGATCCGGGGCTCGACACAATTCCGTGGTGTGGCATATAGTATGATGCACCAACGGGCGGGACGGCGTCATCGATCTCAATCGCGAATCCGTTTCCACGAATTTCCCAATCTACTCAAGGTATCGGTTGTATCTCGCGGGGTCTCGATGAAGTCGGGACAGCTTTCGTTCGAGCCGCTGAGCCGCGAGGCTTCTGTTATTCGAAAGCTCCGAGAACAATGGTCGCTTCGGGAACGCCGCAGTGTAACGCCTCCCATCATAGGTGCTCAAATATGGAGTTGCCGAACTCTATTCTTGTTTGTCAGAAACCTCAGACGCATATATCTGAGCCAGCTGTTGAATAGACACAATCAGATACTTTTCTAGCTCAGAGACCTATTTCCAAAACTCGGGAAATTCCGGATGTTAATCTAGGACGTTCACTCTCTCAACCTACTGCTTCCTTGTCACGAATATCATCTTATACATATATTCAACGAATTGACGAATAGTGTTACTCTCTGCTCTGTGACCACACAGAAGGCGTCCTCGTCATTCTGAAGTCAGAATCATGTCCTCCTCGTGGTATTCCGACTGATCTAGTGAAGCGGATTGAACGGAAATTCCGATCAATCGTTATCAGCACGAGAATCTACAATACCAAGAAGGATCTTCAATCAACGTGAGTCACGACATACTCCCTCGCAGAACATGGACGTTGCAGAACAACTGGCGAAACTCCACGAAGCCGACGACCCTAAGCCAGGGCCAGCACCGAAGCCAGAAGGAGCTCTTCCAGTTTGTTCAACATCGGAGCCTCGGGGAATACGTTCGCGATTCACTCCTCTCAAACCACCGGAGGATGGATCGAACTATCCCACATGGGAATCTCTGATTCCCGTGACTCTCCAAACCGAAGCCTACGCTTGGGAAGTTGTCGACTCACAGTTGAAACCAAATCATAGGCAAAGCGAAGAAGACGAACAGCAACAGAAGCACTTCACCCGTGGAAACATCGCAGCCAGATACATTCTTTTGAATGCACTCGATACCCCTCTCATCGAGGGTCTCTTCAGCGAAGATTCGACAACTGTGAGTTGCCCAAGAATCTGGAAAAGACTTGAAGATCATTTCCTGCAGAAGATGCAAGCAGGAAAATTATTGCTGTCAACAACTTCTTTGCTTTTCAATACCGCGATGACAAAAC
>NW_003803849.1:0-2447 GCF_000255335.2 Galendromus occidentalis
AGAGTGAGAGATTCAGGGAGAGTGAGAGATTGAGAGGGAGTGAGAGATTGAGAGAGAGTGAGAGATTTCGGGAGAGTGAGAGATTCAGGGAGATGAGAGATCTAGGGAGATTGAGAGACCTAGAGAGATTGTGATTTCTAGGGAGATTGAGAGATCTAGGGACATTGGAAGATCTAGGGAGATTGAGAGATCTAGGGAGATTGAGAGATCTAGGGAGATTGAGAGATCTAGGGAGATTGAGAGATCTAGGGACATTGAGAGATTGAGAGATCTAGGGAGATTGAGAGATATAGGGAGATTGAAAGATCTAGGGAGATTGAGAGATCTAGGGAGATTGAGAGATCGAAGGGACATTGAGAGATCTAGAGAGATTGAGAGATCTAGAGAGATTGAGATTTCTAGGAACATTGAGAGATCTAGAGAGATTGAGAGACCTAGAGAGATTGTGATTTCTAGGGAGATTGAGAGATCTAGGGACATTGAGAGATCTAGGGACATTGAGAGATCTAGGGACATTGAGGGAGAGTGAGAGATTGAGAGAGTGAGAGATTATGATTTCTAGGGAGATTGAGAGATCTAGGGAGATTGAGAGATCTAGGGACATTGTGAGATCTAGGGAGATTGAGAGATCTAGGGAGATTGAGAGATCTAGGGAGATTGAGAGATCTAGGGACATTGAGAGATCTAGGGAGTGTAAGGAATACTAACTGACAGGGGATGTTCCTTCAGTGAGATACTCCTTTTTATTGATGGTGTGTTCGTATTGTTTTCACATTCGATGCTACTCTGAATCTCGTTCACGCTACCCTCTCTCTCTAGCGAAATCTCTTCACACAGCGACGTCAAACGTTACTACCCAATTGTGTCCGTGACAATCGGCCCTCGCTACCCCTCTGGCCTCCGGACAGAACTACGAAATGATGACCAATTTTTCTTCTCTTTAACCCCGCTACACTCTATCCAGACAACAATGCTAGAAGGCTCGTTTAGTGAGGTCCTCGCGCACCCTGTTCAAGAACCAAATCAGGCATTCCTGAGCGTCGTGCTGATCTGATCCTTGGCACTGCGGTCCATTCCTCACGACGAGCGTTTTAAATTTTGCACTGAATTCAGGATACATTGTACTGCTCCATAGACTTTTGATGAGAAGAGCCAGCCGCTCGGTGACCTCCCCTTTGGCTCCGTATTCCTTGCGATTCGGTTTCTTCGAATAGAGAAGATACACTTGATAACGGTTCAATACGATGTACTCAGCGAATAAGTCCGTGTTGAAAGGCACTGCACTATTGGGTTGAGATAGCAGGTGTTTCCGTGATTCTTCATTCCGATGAGTCCCACCGGCGGTTTTTCATCGATCGGCTTATCGCAGTCGCCGGCTTCATCGTGGCGAGCCCGGCTGCGATCAGTATGATTCAGACTTATATTCTTCTTCGCTGTTCGCTTAACAGAAACGATCTGACGATTGAACTGAGTGAGGATTTCCTCTCCGTCTCGCGCTCAAGTCGCGCTACCAGTTTCGAGGAGTCTTGTGGGTGGTTTCGCTTTCTTTGGGTGGTTTCGCTGTTGATCAACCGCCATTCCAGATGAGCGCTGGATAATCACGAGAATTAACAATGGTCATTCACTCCCTGATCGAGATGGGGAGCACGTCGGTAGTATATGATATTTTGCGTTTGTGGCGTCAACGAGAATCGTCTATCTGATAATATATTCTCATAGCGAGAGAAAGGTCTTTCTATATA
Source organism: Galendromus occidentalis (assembly GCF_000255335.2). Lineage (NCBI taxonomy): Eukaryota > Metazoa > Arthropoda > Arachnida > Mesostigmata > Phytoseiidae > Galendromus > Galendromus occidentalis. Next base: position 1,743 of record NW_003803849.1, read on the forward strand.
GAGGCCGAGAAGAAGAGCGTATGTGAACGCTGAGATGTCCGCGATCGTTCCAGATGGCCGCTCGCATTGTTTACATCTTACTCTCCAAGATTCGTGCACACACTCCAACAACCGCTCGACCACCGCTACCTAAAGTTGTTGTCCTCAACATCAATCACTTGGTGTACCGACCCCTATAACGAGTATTTCTAGTTGACTGTGATGGAAATTACAGGTTAACTGACTTTATTTCGTATTTTCCTATCTCATGGTTCACAGCATCGAGTAGTTGAGCAAGATCGTAAATAACGACTCGCCCGTGGCGGTGCATATTTAAATTGCTCTACTCGCGTTCTATATATCGATAATTGCTTTTCACATTATCCGATGTGAAACACCGGACTGACCCTTCCCAATCATGTATATAAACAGCCTCAATAAAGACTGACTTCACTTGAGGAGTAACATCCTATAACGGTATTATTTCTTTGGTCTGTTGTGTTCCGTCCGAAAGGTGCCTACTCATCCCATCGAAGTCTTCGAGTACTCATCGTCATCTCAGGAGAAACCGACCGAAATTTCCCTTCATTCGTTATCAGCACGAGATACTCTACTCTCCGAGGACGCTGAGGACCATTCGCAAGAGGACAACGTCTCCACGACTCACTCAACAACCCACAGAAATCTTCCACGTGAGTCTATCGCACAGCCGTACCTAGGAACCGA
>NW_003803850.1:0-19966 GCF_000255335.2 Galendromus occidentalis
CATTCAACATCCACAATGGTGAAAGGACCCGCGATCGGAATCGATCTGGGAACCACCTATTCTTGTGTTGGTGTATTCCAACATGGGAAAGTCGAGATCATCGCCAATGAACAAGGTAACCGAACAACTCCTTCGTATGTTGCCTTCACCGACACCGAACGACTCATCGGTGATGCTGCCAAGAACCAGGCCGCCATGAACCCTGAGAACACAGTCTTCGACGCTAAACGACTCATCGGACGACGTTATGACGACACCAGCATTCAGGGCGACATGAAACATTGGTCATTCCAAGTGAAGAACGACGGAGGCCGACCGAAGATTCAGGTGGACTTCAAAGGAGAGCGCAAATCTTTCTACCCGGAAGAAATTTCGTCGATGGTTCTGACGAAAATGCGCGAAACCGCTGAAGCCTACTTGGGACAACCTGTTCGCGACGCTGTCATCACAGTTCCTGCTTACTTCAACGACTCGCAACGCCAAGCGACCAAAGACGCTGGAGTCATTGCAGGACTCAACGTCATGCGAATCATCAACGAACCTACGGCAGCCGCCATCGCCTATGGCCTGGACAAAAGGAAAGTGACTTCGGGCGAGAACAACGTTCTCATCTTCGATCTCGGTGGTGGAACGTTCGATGTTTCCATTCTGTCGATCGAAGATGGAGTTTTCGAAGTCAAATCAACAGCCGGAGACACTCATCTCGGTGGAGAAGACTTCGACAACCGCATGGTGAATCATTTCGTTGAAGAGTTCCGTCGCAAGCACCGCAAGGACATCTCGAAGAACGCCAGAGCCCTCCGTCGTCTGAGAACCGCTTGTGAACGAGCAAAGAGAACTCTGTCGTCTTCGACTCAAGCTTCGATCGAGATCGATTCTCTCTTTGAAGGAATCGACTTCTATTCTGCCATCACGAGGGCCAGATTCGAGGAACTCTGCGCGGATCTGTTCCGTTCCACACTCGAGCCCGTGGAGAAAGCACTTCGGGACGCCAAGATGGACAAATCGAAAATTCACGATATCGTCCTGGTCGGAGGATCAACCCGCATTCCTCGAATTCAGAAACTTCTTCAAGATTTCTTCAACGGAAAGGAGCTCAACAAGTCGATCAATCCCGATGAAGCCGTCGCATATGGAGCCGCAGTTCAGGCAGCGATTCTGAACGGTGACAAATCCGAAGCTGTTCAAGATCTGCTCCTGATCGACGTGACACCTCTGTCGCTCGGACTGGAAACGGCTGGTGGAGTGATGACAACGCTGATCAAACGAAACTCCACCGTTCCCACTCGTCAGACTCAGACCTTCACGACGTACGCCGACAATCAGCCCGCGGTCACGATTCAAGTCTTCGAAGGAGAGCGGGCAATGACGAAGGACAACAACAGGCTCGGTGTATTCGATCTGACGGGACTAGCTCCAGCTCCGAGAGGTGTTCCTCAAATCGAAGTCACATTCGATATCGACGCGAACGGAATCCTCAACGTTTCGGCCGTGGACAAGTCTTCCGGGAAGCAGAACAAGATAACCATCAACAACGACAAAGGAAGACTCTCGAAGGAGGACATCGATCGCATGGTGAACGAAGCCGAAAAATACCGCGATGAGGACGAGAAGATGAAGAAGAAAATTGCGGCGAAGAATGCTCTCGAAGCCTACTGCTTCAGTCTGAAGGGAACCTTCGAGACGGACTACGACAAGATCAAGGACAAAGTCCCTGAATCGGAGAAAAACTCGGTCCTCGAGCGTATTCGAGAGACTCTCCAATGGCTCGACGCGAACCAACTTGCGGAGACCGATGAGTATGAGCACAAACAGAAAGAGCTCGAACAATTTTGCCGCCCCATCATTTCCAAAATCTACCAGGGAAGCGCATCAGGACCTATGCCAACCGGCGGGACGGGAATGCCCTCGGGTCCACGGGACTCAAATGGCCCCACAGTCGAGGAAGTTGACTGAAGATGTTTCTGATCTCTAAACAAGGATTTCTACTCGCACATGGGAGCAGCCCAAGTTCAACGATCTCTTACTTAATGAAGTTTTAAGTTCCCCTATATATATAGTTGGAATGCGATGTCAATAAAGTTTATTCAACCTCGAAGCAATGGTCTCAGTTATTAGTGAGTCCCGATTCCCCTACAGATACGTTGACTCCAAAAAAATGGGGGACATATGTGCTCGTGTATGAACTTCTCGGTGCGGAGGCTCCCACTCGAAATCGTTGATATAAACCGAGTTGAATCGCAGTATATTTTTCGCGGAGAGTCCCTGAGTAGCTCGGTAGTTGCTGCTCGATTTTAGTGCTCGTACGTGCAGATTTCGATACGCGGGAATAGTCAGAGACACCTATCGACACTCTGGCAACACTCATCCACGCACCGTCGCGTCGTCGAGCTCGGACTCTTCGCACGAGGCCGAGGTTTGGCAGCGAATAATCTAATAATAATGGATCTCTGACGACGGCTCAAAATTTTAAACTCGGGGGAATAATCGCTATTTTTCGAAAGATCCATCTTCTCTCCGAGCTGGCACAGTACGTGCCGATATTCACGGATCGCTCTCATGATGTCCAACATTTGCTTGCTCCGACGCCGACGTCGATATTGAAATTACGGAGCTAGAGGAAACAGAAGGATTTGATCACGAGCATGGAGGAGAATCGATTGAATCGACATCGAATTCAGGCGAGATTCGTTCCAATCGTCACCTTCTCTCATTATGGGTCCAGCCGGTCGTGGTAAAATCAAACAAGCGGTCTCGAGTTTCCTCGCCATTCGCGTCACACTTCGTTCCTCTTGCTTGCTTGATCGCCCCTCAGGTTCAGATAGAGCGCCGCTAGCTTCGAACCCGAGAAGCACCTGCGAAATTGATCGAGCCCCGTCGACTCGATCCCCAACGTTTACCGGGCCCCGAAAGGAATTCTTTGATCTCCGGATTCTCCGATTCGACGGCAAGACACTGAAATCGGTGGATAGAGCTTCTGGAAAAGGCGCACTGAGATCGAGCGAGAAAACCATTGCCGATGTTCGAGGTCTTTTAGGCTCCGAGCGACCGTTTAGTGTCGCGGGAACAAGAAGTGCTGTTTCCCTGAGTGTGAGATTCTTGAAGTGAAAGGTACCCTGAGAGCTATGACCGAGGCGAGGGCAGCCGACCCGGGTACCTCAACTTTCAAAGTCATAGAATTCAAAAACGGCGAATAATTCGAAAGGGATCTCGACGCTCACGACCACAGGATGACTACAGCGTCTATCGATTTTCCGGACACCTGAGAACTCATCGGCGAGAGCGCGGAAAACGAGGCCGCGCTCAAACCTGATACGGATGTCCGAGCGTGAACCGAAATCGAGCGTTGGCCTCTCCGCCCCGCAAATGATCCGAGTCGACCGAAAGTTGAGGTGCACTTCAGAGGAGAGCGCGAGTCTTGTTCCCCGGAAGAAATTGCCTTCATGCTCCGTGAGCACCTACGCGAGATCACCGAGAACTATCCGGGCCATCCAGAGCACCAGGCTGCTATCTCGGTCCCTGCCTAGTTCAGGAACCCACAACGGGAAGCAACCAGAGACGCTGGCAATATGGCGGGACTCACTCAGTTATCTTCGAATCATCAACGAGCCCTCGGCAGCGAGCATCGCCCACAGTTTGAACGAGGTATAAGCTGAAGAAGGGAAGAACAACGTTCTCATCTTTCATCTCGGGTAAGGAGTGTCGACGTTCCGATCCGATCAATCGACAATAAAGTATCAGAAGTTATATTCATGGCTCGCGACACACGCTTCGCTAGAAGATTCTCCATCGATCTCCTAATGAAAAATCTTCTCGGGAGTTCTAACGCAAGCAAGCCATAGACTTGAGCAGCGACACTGAAGTTCTCCGGCTCCTCGAGAACAGCGAGAAGCTCCGCGCCGTCGATCTCACGGGGATTCCTCCCGCTCCCGAGGGAGTACCGAAGATGAAATGAGCTCCGAAATCGATGCGAGCGGCATCCTGCACGTATCACCAGAAGAGGTGTAGATTGACAAGCAGAATAAGGTCAGTGTCGCCGAAACACAAGCAATCCAGTTTTACGCATGGACATTGTCAACCTGACCCTGTGTACGATTGTTGATTATATCAATAGGAGGGATATGCGGACCGAAATAGACCGGAATAGAATGAAGTTGACTGCGACTACGCACTGCTTCCACGGAACGTATATCATGCTAATCCATTGAACCATAAACTCGGCAAGGGGAAGATGAAAAACCAAACTCTCTTTCCTCCTCGGAACTGTGCCCACTAAAAACTTCGGCATCTCATCTCGAACCGCGATATGGGCCGGATATATCCTTTATCCATACACTTCATGCGGATCACGAGCGAGCATGAGAGTCGTGATCGACAGTTCCGGTGTCTGACGATTGAATATGAACTCTGAGGAGGTCAGATACAGAGTCGATCGCGTTCCGCTCTATCACCGAGAGGCAATCGATAACTTTTGACCATCGTCGAATTATTATTCCCCAATTATTCGAAGGCTCTTCGACAAAATTATTTAGTTCACCTGTCTCTCAAGTCTTTGCGATCCCGGTTTGCATCCAAGTTTTGGATGTGAACGGATGTTTGAGCGCTCAGAAAAGAAGTAACGTGCACTTCCAGAATTTCGTGAGGAGGTCGCGGTTTTCAGCTGGCGGTGAACGATCCCCGTGAATTTTTGACTAGAGAGGAAAACGGTGAGTCGGATCTGTGTCCTTGGTTATTCGGTTTAGCTTTGTCTTTGCCGGAGTCGATGCTCTCAGTCGAACTTCTCGAGCGGAAGAAATACCATGGAATCACACGATCTGACCTTTTCTGCGTAATGACGTGGGTTTCGTCTAATAGAGGGATTCGGCGGCCCCGAGCCTTGAGAATCATCGGGGTAGAGATCAATTGTCAACGACAATGCCTGCGCTACCGAAGCGGATATTGATTATAATTGATGATTGAACATTGAGCTGCCGCCGGACGCTTCATTCACGAATCACTGTCTGATCGCAGCCCCTCAGCCCCGTCGACGAGGAACATCGTTGAGATATACGTGAAGCACGACACGATTTCTTCTCGATCGTGGGGGCTTGAGACCTTTCTTCTCGTGTTTTCCCGTTGTCCCTCGGCAAGATCAGCGAATCCCTGTCAGAGATCTTGAAATGATCAGGAGTTAACCTTCGTTTCCAGAGAACAACATGAAGCACCAGGCTGCAACGGATGGCGTGAAGACCCCGCTCCTAGCCCCAGGAGCGTACGAGGAGCCTCTTAGAGGAGCGGCCAACCCTGAGCTCCCGGAAGATTCGAAGCCAGAAGCTCCGGCTAAAGGAGAGCCGAAGCTTCCGGAGGAGAAGGAATCAGAGACCCCGATAGACTCGATGTCGAAGGTTTCTGCTGATTCGAAAGCAGAAGCGGCTTCCCCGTCGGAAAAACCAACCAAGCCCCCGAGGAAATCGGAATCGAAGGCTGAGCCCAAATCCAAGCCGAAAGAGGAATCCATGCGATCCCATGACCAGGAAGCGCAATGCGGGCCTACTGTGCATAGCCTAGATCGTGCACTTCAGAGGAAGATTGAGCTCAGAAAAATGTCGGGAATAGCGAAGGAGTTCCTCCGAGGAGCTCAGAGTGAGTACGATATGTCTGGATACCGCATCAGTGCGCTTCGCTGCGCCGCAGCCTCAAACCCCTCGCGGATAGCGCTAGATCGACGAGACGCTCTAGGAGCCATTAGTTCTTCTGGCCACTCATTAATTACGATCTCCTCCCCGATAGGTCTCAACGCATTAATCGACGAGATGAGTCGGATCGACGATCCGGACCAGAATGCCGGCGATCAGGACCGCAATATCGTGTCGAAACCTAGGGCAGCAGAAGCAAAGTACAGGAATCTCAAGGGCGATGAGATGAGTACCGGGAAAATCCTGAGGTGTTTCCGGAAATACGACGCCATTTTCGGCTCAGAATCTCGCAGTGGAGCGACGTTCTTGGACGCCGTCAGCGTCGAAAACCGGAACATAATCAACGTGATACTTTGCCTAGAGTTCTACGAAGAGCGAATGAGCAACCTCCTCATGCATCAGCCGAATTACATCCCCGCGGAAAACTTGGAACAGCTCCACGCGACGTTGAGGAAATCGGCCGAGCGGTGGTTCGACTGCGTATCGGCAATTGACGCCACGGGAACAAGTGAAAAGTTCCGAGAGAAACTCTTGTCGCAGATAGACAGGAGTTACCTTCAGTTCCATTTGACAAACGAAACGACGAGAATGACGCAGATGCTGCGCACCCCGCTTCTCTTGAGCTTCACTTGCGTGACCTTATTCTTCGCTGCCGAGGTTCTGAGATGGCTAGGTATCGTTCTCCTGGATGACGTTCTCAACACGTTCGCCGGTGAGTGCAGAGCATGAGATTGCTTCCAGCCCGAAAACCCGAGGCGCGTGCTGGCGAGGGGATATCATTGATGGGACGGAGATCAGTAAAATCGATACTGGAATCGAATTGAATCAAATGCTCTCTATTGTCATGCCGACTCTCTATGGATTTCTCTGAGAGTGTGGCGGGCTCCGAAAATTGATGCATCGAAGCAGGCGTGTCTGCAGGGAGGGGGGGCATTGAACGGGTGGGGGTCTTCTAGCCCCCTCCCGGATTGTGTTCGTAATACTAAGGTATAAGAGCGAGTCGCCTTGTTGGATATCGGCCCCATGCGGAGACCCGAACTAGCATCCTTCGGAGAAAAATCCTGTAGACGCCACTGCACACAGGAGGGAATCTAGGTATGCCCGTCTTGTGGTCGGTGTGCTCACCGGAGTCCTCGATTAAGGTTTCCCTCTTCGACGTCTCCAGGTGCACTGACAATCATCCTACTCGCATGGGTGTACAGCAGAAGTACAGGAAACGTTGTCGAGCTGGGAGACGCCATCGATGATAGAGTGGACAAAGTGTGGATGAAGGTGAGCTGCTTCCCTCGTTCGCCCTTGGAATCCAGACTTATCAACGGATAATCTGCCTCGCTTCAGTTCACGCCAGTAAAACGGAGAAAAAAGAGATCTCTCATTCATGCCTGTCCTTGGGATTCCAGATCAAAGAGAACGTCGAAAGATTCAGCTCGCGGGTGCTCGAGCGGCTTGGTAAGAGAGATCATGAGGACGATTTGACGAATTCAGATGTCCACACCGCAGCGGATCCCGTCACAGGCAAAGCAGAAAAAACAGCGGCTTAGCGCGCCGAGTTCTCGTCTCGAGCAAGACCTGCTCCAGGAGCCTCTCGTTCTCGATAGGGTCTTTTTTCCCCATATGAACTCACACCTTTCATTTTGAATGATAACTCACGGAAACAATGCAATAAATTATAATGACTCGTGTATCGCGTATAGTGCGAGAGAGGTATCGAATCCGTTTTTTTTCTCATTATCCGGCGTGGAAGGAGAGGAACTTTTCTGTCCTGGGCGCCGGGCTCCGTATTCTTGCCTCACGGATCCGCTGGAGGAGCCGCGAGAGGACTAAGCCAATATGTCATCTAGGACTTTCCGTCGAGCCTAGGCATTCGGCTGGTCGGGATTTCGATATGGACTCTCAGCGGCTTCACGTCAGTCGTCACGACCACGGCTTAGGACCGGATTTTCGCAGCGGAACACGATCGTAGCTATTCCCAGGCACTGTCGACGACCAGAGATCTGAGGCATTTGTGATCGCTCTGGTGCCCAGTCTCGATAATGATTAATGAAGATGAGTATCAGCACGGTCAGCGCTGGCTCCTACGACTTCGGCGCCGAGGTTGGAGGAAATTTTCCCGGATCGATATTCCGATTCTACGATGCTCTACCGGGCATCACGCAACGCGATCGCCCGAGAGAAATATCTAAGAGTTTCGGAGTAAAAGCTTCGCAAAGACGAGTGTCGCATGATCAAAGCATGAGAAATGATAATCCCCACTTAGGGCAGCCGTGACGGTTTCCGCCCCTCATTTACCGCTGCGGAGTCTTTCTCTCGATGCTCTGGATCTCTACAACACGTAATCGGTGTTCATGCATCTCTGCATCACCTACGGCTCTAATAAGGCCCCTACATGGAGCGACGAAGCGGTTGAAGCTATGGTCAGGTGCTAAGAAGGTAGCGCGGGAGGGGTTTCCAGGGAGAGCTCTCCCATATGAGGTGTCCACATTCCCGATGATGCTCAGGAATCCTGTGCGATCGTGCATTCGATGAGATCCGAAAAGCTGAATGTGCGCCTGGCGCCTAAATATCCTCCGGGAGGATTCGGGTGATGTACTGTGAGATGATAAACTGGCTCACAAGCCCGACCCGCATCGATCGGGTTTCGACGTTTTAGATTCTCGGGACCCGAGTGCTTGAGGCGTCTTGACGGACATCGATTTTTTGGAAGATCCCTCCGTCGACTCCAGAGTTTCCGAAAATGAGGCACCTTAGGGATTTGATATAGCAAGACATTCTGGCGCACTTGCAGTTACTGAATGCGGTATGGAGAAGTACTCTTCTCGAGCTAGGGCTGCAGAGAATTTCCAACCAAGTCTTCGTTCCGCAGATGATTCGGTCCGGCATATTCGACCGGATGATCCTTGATGGGGACATGCCTATTACCGATCGGAGCATTTCCAGGAGCGCATCAAAATCCCATGGGACGCGGATTCCGAGACCCTGCTTCGGACTACACAAGGACCCGCGTGGACTCCAGCTGCAGGCTTTCTTAGGACTAGCCATTCACCGGGGGTTCTAAACGATATTTCGTTTAGCGACAATCTTCCTCCATGAACAAGGGAGAGCTGAGCATTCGATTGCCTGAAATGGAGGAATCCCGATATCCATGAACTGGACTGCGAATCTCATCGAGTCCTGTTCTCCGCTCTACTTGAATGCTTCATGATTCGAACAAACTCCCTGAGCAGTCCGGTCATAACACTGATGGCAGATGAAGGTCATTTCCTGGAACTCAGAGAGCTAAAGTCAACAAGATGTTTCCTGAAGTCTCCGAATCAAGATACCGACCCCGTTCTCATATGCCCATACACAGGTACATATATCGGATATACAGATGCACATGTGCCACGGTACGCGGGCCGAATATTAGGTGAAATCATTGTGAGTCAATGAGCTCAATCACAGCTGTAAGTCTCTGTATTGGAGAGACTCCCTCCATAAGATCAATGGAATGATTGTAGGTACAGATTCAACGCCATCTCAGGAGACGAGATCTCCCGTCAAGTCCGCGACGGGATCGATTGTCCGCCCCATCGATCGACTTTGACTCCGGGAACGAGTCCAAGTTAGGAAGGTGGTCCTTGTTATCACCACGATAGCGTTCCGTGTTCCCGAATTCTACGTCGAGGTATGCCCCAAGTGGCCTCTGCGACGTCGGAATGCCAGGAGCCCTGATGCTCCGAATAGCGTTCCCGTTCGCCCACTTCGAAAAGTCCCGCCACCGAGCCGCTCCCCCCTTCCCATCCACCAGACAGGAGCCTCCGGCCCAGAGACCCGAGTCATGGAGCGAGCAGCTAAGATGAGGGAAGAAAATGAATCCTTGAGAGCATAGTGTGGTTCCCAGTCGGATTAGGCGACTTCATGTGCTGAGGGATCGAGCAGAGAATGCCCGGTATACTTCTCCGATGATGCGCGACAAGACTGACAAGACTCGGGCGGGGGGTCGCAAAGGGGGAAGTAAGGGAGAGACTCTTGAGATCCTCCATGCGACCGCGATATCTTCCAGGCGTTTCGATTGGGCTGATCGGGATCGAATCGTGGGGAGGGAAATCACTCCAATGGAGCAGATTTGAGATCGGACCGTAACTCGGAGAGATTTCGAATTCGAACGCCGGGAGACGAGCTCCCAGGAGCAGAAAGTCGTCTGCTCCCAACTGAGTCCCATCTCCTGACTGGGTCCCGTGTTTCGCCACTGAAAACGCTGCCGAACGCGGAAAACCGTCCCCTCCCCCTGGCAGATGACGTGAATAATCTTTTCAGCTCTTGCTCCAGCTCGTCGTTCCGAGGAATATTCTGTAAGGATTTCACACCCATGTTATGGGAGCTTTGCAGGAGGGAAACAGCTCGGAATCCCAGACTGATCCCGCCATCCTTTGTCAGGATATATCCGGTGAAGTCGGTCGCCGGTAGGTTTTCGTCGAGTCTGCCGTCTCAGTCTCCGGAACTCAGGTGCTTACTCCGGGCATGCAGCTCGACGGACCGTCTCGATGCAGGGCAGCCTGAGGCGAACGGGATTCCCGCGGGGAAAAATTGCGCGCTCCATTTGGGCGGAGCCAAACAGACGGTCAGAGTCTTGCAGTGTCACGTGACGGCCAACATGGCGAGACTTCGGTGGTAAGACCACCAGGCTCGCATGAGACTCCCGGCCTTCACTTGAATGAAGGCCAACGGCGGCGAAGGTTGCTGTCAAAGCGCTCCCGAAGCTGCGAGTGTAATTCTGAGGCTGTACCACCCGCCAAAGATTAGCCTTTGGGTGATACTACCAACACCTTCCGGGACCACGACCCTGCGTAATGGCCTTCGTGGGTTCGACGATCTGCATCCGTGGAGATGTTATTCTCATCGAGCGCTCGCCGTGATCAACAGAGCTCGAGCGTCTCGCGCCGACAACAAGATCATCACCGTGAAAACGCTTTGTGCCAACGGGTCGGACAAAAAATCGCCTGGGATTGTCCGATCTGCCATTTTGCAAGTGATGTAGCCATTGCCGTGGTGAACTCTCTGCACACATCATTGCATTAGTTATCACTTTACGAAGCCATTCCGTCATCTCATTCAACAACAACAGTTTTGAGAACATCAAACTTCGCTATACGGAAAACTTCAGCACTTGCAAACCTGAGGTTCGCAGCGCTAAGATCCGCTACCTTGACAGAAACCACAATAGCAACAACACTATCTTGGAATACTAAAATCAACAGTAGAAGCAACATCAACAGCGAAGGATCTAACTACGAATCTCATCGGTGAAGTGTGCCTCTACGTCTGCCATCGACACGCGGGAAAAGGTGAGTTTTCCCCTCGTTTGAGAGATCTACGGGCACGTGCGAGTACGTGTCGCGAGCTCTGGAAACTACGTGGAGAGCCATACGAATAAGAACAAAATAGCCACTAAGCCGAGCGCCACAGTTGTCTGTGCGTGACGACGACCCCGTCCGGCGGCACTGTCCGTGGGAGCGAAACCCCCCCAGAATTCCTCAAGGGATACGGCTTCGGATTCGAATGATTTGATAATCCAGGTGTTATTGGATAATTTCTCCAGAGACGGGTTTTCCGACGGGATTTCGAATTTCCTTCCGGCCACAATCGTTTCCATGAGACAAGAGATCTCGAATATCGTCCCGCTTCTCCGGAAGGTTCCGTCCTGGAATCGGAACGAGGTATTTTGCGGGAGGGGAAATCGTTCGGGAAACGATCCAGAAACTCCGCTGGGCGGTCTCGATCCGCGGATCGAGGTCGTGTAGGAGTGCTCTGTTGTTGTTCAGAAGCGGGAGCGCTTCCGAGCCCCGCCAAAGTCCACAGTGATGAATAATTCGCGATGAAGTAATCTTCGGAACAGCTCCGTACACGAGAAAGATCCTGTAGGCTCGTGATGCTTACGGAACCCTCCTCGAAGCCTCGATGCATCCCGCCAACCGCAAAGCCCGATTCAGCCCTTCCTGGGGGCTCGAATCTCTAAACCGAAAACGGTCAGGAACAGTACGGCGCGAAAAGCGGGGAGCTTCAAGAGTCGTCTCTCATCATACAGTAGCTGCATAGAAAAAAAATACCTCATTTCCACGCGCGCTTTAGAGCCCTATCCCCGGAGAGCATTTTTCGAAGGGGCCAGCACCGTGCAGGAGTACTGCAAAGATGCTCCAGAAAGAATCTCCCCAAGAGCAAGTTCTGATGCTCGACAGAGTTCGCAAAGGGGATTCTTTTGCTCCACAGCGGACAAGGCTGGCGGATTCTTCCTTTCGAAGAATTCTGTCCCTCGATTATCGGACGCGATATCGGAATTCAGTAATGCCGAAGTACTGTTCCAGACTGCGTTGAGAACACAGACCCACAGACGATTTCCACCGATGTTTCGCGAGGGAGTCCATGTTCGATAGGGTGAATCGCCACATCGACGCATCCGTGTCGGCTTCTTTTGCCCCCATGGGTGAATATGACGCTGACGACGTATCGATTCCACACATCCTTCCCGCGGAAGGAATCCCCCCTGAGTCTGCCTCCAGAATCGTGATGTCGATTATACAGACCAATGCGAAGCCATATGGAGGTACTTGAGATACTGTTTTCTTTTATTTCGGGTTTTGTCTATACGGAGAAATTTCTGAGCAGGAATGGGCTGGCCGAATACGCGCGATACAGAAAACTCGTCCGTCTTAGTCTTCGACCCAGGACGCGTCTGGCGAGCTCACTCAAGGACTAATGTTTTAGCGACAATCCATCCAATGCCGAGCTCGTAGACCCCTCGGATATCATAGAGGGAAGTCGGAACATCCAGTGGCTGACAGAGTTACACTCCTATAGAAAACAATATTAAGCCAGCGAGCAGCCGCCGGATGTGTGTACGTCGACATTACTTGTAATCCGATTAGGCGTAACTTCGGTGGTTGGCGCTTCCAGACGCTTTGGAAATCGAACGAGAATTTCTAGGGCTCTCGAGAGCGCTTCTCCTCTCCCCCAAGGCTCAATTCTCTCCATGGAAAACTTCTCGGTCCTTCGCGCAGCGAGAGTCATTCCCGAGCTCATATGGAGCAGAAGAAGACTTGACGTTTCTTCTGGACCTTCGGGAGGTGTCTCGGATCATGATTCATGATCGATTAGCCAGTTTCATTCGGTAAGCGTAGGGTCGATCTTTCTCTCCCCAATCGCGAGACCAGACGCGGTCTCGCCGTAATCTGAGCCACTTGGATATGCCCGGAAATGAGCAGATGAGTCTGTCACCGATCTGATTATACATTTCCTCGAGCGAGGAATTCTCGGTTCTTGATCTCCAACTCCTCCTCCGGAACTTTGGCCGGGGGGGGGTAGATCAGTCTCTTCCGAACTCGAATCTTCGTTCGTTGGCCGGATCCAAGTCAATATGTAAGTTTGACGCACTGAGTCTCTCCGCGATTTGCATATGCTAAACGTATAGTAGCGACTTCATTACCGGACGAAGCAAGTCCCCAGCCAGCTCGTACGGAGATTCTTCGAACATATTTTTCATTCTCCTCTGCTCCTTCTCCCGTCCCTGATACGAGTTCTGGAGTTTTTTCCGTGTTCTCTTGTGCGTATCAGAGGAGACCATCCTCTCAGGAATGAATCTTTGGAATTCCTCTCCCCTTGAACGCTTCAAAGAGTTTTTCCTCGTGGGATTGAGCTCCCCGTGGTTCGATGTTCCCTGGTAAAACCTTTCTACCAGCGTCACAAGAGTGTCTGACCTCAGGACCTTTCCACGGAGAGTCCGGTCTCGTGGAAATCTATCCTTCAGCGAACCTGCTGCCGAGCTCACGGCCCTTGATTGGAGTACCGCAGCTTCGTTAGTCTGTACAGGGGGGGGGGGGGGGCGTGCGTTAAATCCGTGTCCGCTCAAGTCTGAGGGCTCATCAACGTAATCGCTCCCTACAGTGGCGCAAAGATGCATGACACTCTTCGTAGTGGGAGAGGAGCCGAATTCTTGACTGTCTCAGACGTACATATGTCTCTGAGGGACGAAATCTCGGAGACTCAATCACTGGGGTAAACCCTCATGCCCATCGGACAGGCTCGCGGATTGAATCATTTTCGAGCTGTCTCAGGATGATTGAGTGCCTCTCCCCGAAGAAAACTTGATCGCGAAACGTTGTTTGAAATCTGCTCCGTCTCCCTCCGGCAAAAGATGGGATTCCTGTCGCGCTTTCTGTGAGATATTCTCTTAGGAAAAAGTCCGCGAAGAGCCCGTATCCATTTATCCGCCCTGAGCTTCAGTAATAGGTGGAAATCAGAGTTTTGAATCGGAGATCTAGAGAACCGATTTCGAGTACTAATCCGGCGACCTCAGCTCGTGAGGGACTCGCGGGCCGCAAATGAGGTGCATTCACATGTCTGTCAGTCGAGTCGGCCCCTGCAGGGTCTCCTCCGAGTTGGAAAAGATCCCCCGGCGCGGCGTTTAATCTTCGATATGAACGTCTCGTCCACGATAAGAGACTGTGTAGGCAATGATTTCGGAGACCGAGATTACTTCTCATATGGGTGATACTAATGACGAACAATTACAGGGAATGATGCTTCTTGATGGCTTATGAGTTCCTAAGGCTTCTGCGATCGCTTCAGCGCGAATGACTCGACATTTACAGTGGCTAGCAGCGCAGTAGTCTCCGTCTTGAGAACTGAGAACTTCTTGACGGCGACGACGCGATCGAGACGGGCTCTGCGATGTCCCAGGACGTGGCGCAGCTTTGCGGTCCTCAGCCGCCGAATGCCATCCATCATACCCGGCCGGGCTCTCTTTTCTCAATCCACATACTTCGTTTGCTTTATCGTCCTCTGCCTAATTCGCTGGCGCTCCTAAGCCAGCCACGATGCACTATAATTTATCCACAGCTCGGGGTCACCCGTGTGAAGAATTAGTATTCCGGCAACAGCCTCCGCTTGATGAGGGTCAACGGATTTTTTAACGGCTCGCGTGGGGATGTTTTTTTCTAGCGGCTCTCGTCATCTCGCTCGCAAATCCTCTTCCCGGTCCGCACCCAATTAGCGATCGGGGTGATAAATATCCTCAACGCTGACGAAGATGGCAGCAGGATTAAAAGGAATTCGACGTTGTGGATGGCAATAATGATCGTTCTCGAAACAGCTTTCTATTGAATCCTACTCGGTTGAATTCTCCTATTCGGCGCAATAGACGAGGGAGGGGCGCCGCGGGCGTGCTAAGACGAGGCCAGAGTCCCGAGTCCCTACAAAGGAGTTCCCTGCCGGACCGGGAGATCCATCTTGTGCTTGCGGTTCCAACATGGGCGACTTCCTGACGTGACAGACGAGCAGCAGCAGCAGCTCCAGCTGTCTTGTGCGAGCCCTCGCCACCGCAGTTAGTATGAGCGTCTCTTTTGAGGAGGTCCGAACCCCCATCCCCCTCACTCTCCCAGCAGGAAGCGGAAACTGAAAAGCCGCGGAAACTCCTAATTGGACGTCCACAGGGCGAGGCTCGTGTTAGTAGCGCAAAGGCACGGCAACAATCAGCAGCAATAACCGTGGCGGTGCGCGGAGTCTAATCACTCGACACGACCGGCGGCAATAGCTCCGCAAAAGTTACGTCGACCCCGTGGACATTTCCCTCAATTCTTCCCTATGCGACCGTTGCTTCCGTTTTGGCGAATCCCATACGATCGGCAGTTCGGAGCGAGATCCAGGGATCCGATTACCCGTCTCCGGAATGGGGTAGGCGGGACTGTCTCATCGAGTTGGCGAGATCTTCGAACCGGAAGGTTCGATGAAGAAGAATGTCTCTCGCTCGCGTTTCTCGCGGAAGCACTCTCGGAGAAATTCCGGTCACTTGAGATGGATTCATCCTCCGAGTAGAGATTTCATTTGATTCATGTGCTGCCTTCCAGAATCACCGGAGGCTGTAGATACGCTCCTACAAATTGGTCGCAACCGCGTGATTTGAGCGTCTAGTAATCCGTGTGAGAAACCGACATTCCACTCCGTTACTCCGTGGCTGCCATTCTCGGGCGAGTTTCCCGAAAGGACTCTCGTCAGGAATTCCTCGCGAGTACCTGCGACGCATTCTCGCTACTGGCGGTGCGGGGGGGGGCATGGTGTGTGCGACCGAGAAGGTGCATTCGCTGGATCCGTCGACGAAAGCTGTGCTTTTCTGGAGGAGCCCGGTGGAGATTCCGCTTCAAGGTTTGGCGCTCGATGATATTCGAGGGATTCAACCTGAATGGAAATTATGAGCACGATGAGCTCCTCGTCCGGAGGCTCGCAAGAGATCTCGCATAATCTGGATGTGTTTTTTGTACACTCGAAACTGTGCGTCCTATTCACGGAAAAGACAGGCGGCCGTTAGATATCGCCCGATGAAGTCACAGCTTGCATGGGTAGCACCGGACTCCGTGATTCGGCTCACCTGAGCGGAAGCTCGTCACTCGAGTCGTGGACGGCAATCGACGTAACGGCCGCTGATCGTGTACAAGATTCGTAGACTCAGTACTACACAGTCCCGATACCGAGGATGGGAGACGATAACTTTTATGTATTCGACAAATGGAGCGTGTCCCCGTCGAGTGAACGCGTACGACGCGTCGCAGCTTGTGACCAGGCCATATCGGATCGCTTTTCGCCATGGGATGAGTCAGCCTCTCCTTCTCGATCTCCCATCGAGCCTCAGACGGATCCCTGAGATCTCCATGAAGTGCTTCTGAGCACATCAGGGATATGTTCCACTTCGTGAAGCGTTTCACTCAGGGTCGAGAATCGGTGGACCTCGTAAGCATATCGTCTCTCAGGGTTCTGATCCATCGATGGAGCCGAGCGCTTACGATGATGTCGTGGATCTACAGAGGGGTCAAGACCCGGGTATTCGAGTATGGAGCGGGATCGCAAGCGGGAAGAGAACCTTGCGTCGGAGGAAAAAACGTTTGAGGGGAGAAAACTGCGCTGAACATCTAGTTGTTTGTTCTAAGTTCAGAAGCGGCGGCGGACAAGCGAGCAAGCGACAACGGTAGAGCGCAGAACATTTTCTGTAGATGATGGCTGCGAGCGGCTGTGCAGTGTTTTTGCCCTTCAATTTGTTCCCTAGTCGCAGGCTGTCCTGTGACATAAATTTTTCATCTTCCGTTTTGCGCTCCGTCCTCGTCGCCGAAATCCCGTTGTCGCCTGTGCCCCTCGATGGTGGTCGCTCCCTCTGTCCCATTCCGTTCTTCCCCCGATTGTATGAGCGATGGAGAGCTGGAGGGAACAGCGGGGTAAATGTCCGCCGCTAGGAGAGAGAACACCGAGATGGAATGGAGAGGAGGCCTCGGTTTCGGGGCAAGGACATCCTTTCTTGACGACCGACGGAACGGACAGCGTCATTTGCGGATTCCCTCAGCAAAATGGAACGAACCGTCCAGACTTGCACCATCGGAGTAGGGGAAAACACAATGGACCGGGGCGCTGGGGCGCTGGGGCGACAGTCTTGCAAGCGCTCCTGTTTCAACTGAATCGCGACGAGCACGATGACAGCGGTAGTGACAATCGTTTGCACAGCGAGCAGAAACAAGTTGGGCACTTAGACCTTCATTTTATTTACGAGCAACACACTCCGCCCCGACAAACACGTTCCTTCCCGCAGATCTCCCACGTATGTGCGTGCGTACATGAACGCGCCTCTTCAGAGAGATGAATGAGCACGGAACCACACTCGCATCCCGTTCTCTCACGTTAAATCCATGCCGCGATCTCCAAATTCGAAAACCCGCGCTGAAAACCGCGAGTTCGCCGAGCGATGGGATTTCCTCTCCAGCGCTCTCTGCGAACGATCTCCGAGGATGCGGATTGGCCCTCCCCTATCCCCCGAGGGCTCTCCGCGATCCACGAATGAACTTTCTGCCGGGAAAGAGTTGCAATTGCGACCGTTCCCGAGAATCTTAGGCTCGAGACTGCTCTGTGGCACGGGGAGGCACCTCCAATGATCAACCATTCCGATCACCTAGTCGAGACCAAACATCTGCGCCGTACGAGCTGGGCAACGGTGTTAGCAGGAGAACTCATCGTCCTCGACGTCGAGGAAGAAGTGAATCAGATTGCCGTTCGGTTGCACCATCGTCGCTGTGTTGACAGCCACTCCCCATGCGTTACATCATTGTTATCTTATCTCGGTTCGTTTCTCATTCGTCTCGTTGCCCGCCACCCGCGTTGTATCGTGCAAGCGAGCGAGCAGACAAGCAAGACAGCGAATCAACGACCGTGGGATCGGAAAAACGTCCCTGCCAGACGGCTAGACGCAGACACGAGTAAATCCGGGAGGATGGCGGGGCGCGACTGGCGGTCAAGGGATGAAACCAGACGAAAGCCAGAGGCAAGCGAGCACGATAATCTTCACCGAATGTCGCTGAGAGTCTCTGTCAGGTTGAGACAAGCTGAGGACGCTCGAATGGACGTTGATCCTTCCGTTCAGCCCTGCCACGGACACCATGATGATTGTCGGGCATGGAAACCTAGATTTTCGAGGAAACGTTGTGATTGCCGACACCCGTTCCGTTCAGGAGGTTGCATGCTAGCGAGTTCGGGTCATTCCGAGCGGACTGAAAAGGGCGCAGGTATGGGATGAAGGTGCGACGACAAGTGGACTCATTCTTCTGGAATTCCGTTCTGAACGAAGAGTGGAATCTAATCGGAATCGCTCTGAGAAGCCACGTTGCTCCGGGCTTCGTCAAGAAACTCGCCTCGTGCCTCCCGGCTCCATTGCGACACCAGCGACAGTTTGCGCTCCGATCAATCTTCTGAAAATGCAAGCGGCTCGTTCTCCTGAGAAATCTCCACCCGAATCGGTCGACCTCCGAGCTTCGAGTTGACCGAGAGGTCTCGCGTCCACTCGAGTGGGAGGAGGTCAGGCACGCGGAGAAGAAGGTGCGGAGCGCATTCGGGGCGTCAGGAGAGCGCAGTCGATGTCCTGGAGGCCTGAACATAGATGGAGGAGCTCGATCTCCTGAACTGGCAGTCGAAATCTACTTCGGTTCACGTCTGGGAAATACATTCAACGCAGAATTCGGACATGGCCATGGGAAACGTCCTCCCGGCCCATTTGCCGGGTGAGGGAATTTCCCGGGTATCTCCTGGTGATTATTTCCATTCATTCGCTCGCTAGCTCGTTCTCTCGTCACATCAAGCCCGCAATGTTGCGGAACATCTGTCTGCGAGTCTCATACTCTCCAGCGTCAAACTTCGACAAGCGAGGCGATCCTCGACTCGGGATGCTCTGATGATTCTCGCAACTCGTTGTTCCGCGGGCGAACGCACAAACGGACGCGAGAGGGAGTGCGGAGTTTTCCTTTGTTTAAAGGATGTGTTCCCGCCCGGTCGCCACCCTCCCTTTCCAAGCTTCAATTCAGGCAATGCAGAAGCTGCACAATGAAATCTTACTTGGAATTCAGCCGTGTGGAATCCGCGGAGGGTCCATCAAGGAATATATTAGTGCGATGGGCAACGTCTTCCTCCAAAATCGTACTCCGTGCGCTTGGGAACCTTCGCTTGCAGATACTAAAGGGGCGCACGCTTCGGGCTGTTGTGGGCGAGCCCTACCGAACGTTTCGGAGTTGAGGCGCCCGCGGAACGCGATTGGAGCCGTCCCCGGAAGTCTAGGCATTCATCCCTTTGAACAGTGGTGCGTGACACTGTACTTATGTCGTGACAGCGGCTCGGAATCTTTCCCCGCAGACAAAGAGTATGGAGTCCTTCCCTCCCTCTAGCGAAAGGGTGCGAATCGAAATCATCCGGGTGGTAGTAACCTTCTCGCAATTTAAACATCGAGCGCCACCAGAGTCCTTGTACGTAGTTCGGAACCAGTCGACAGTCTCCAATACGACGATTTACGGAGACTTGATCAAAAGTACTCGCCGGGGAACTGTTCGATATTTGAGCAGAATTAGGAACCCAAATCCCTATACATCCCGCGACGAGTGCGGCAAGGACGCCGGAACCAATTCCGTGATGACGAAGTCATCGAAAAATGATTGGATCGAAGCTCAGGCGGAGCTCGCAGCGTTGTCCCCACGAAAACACGCTGCCGATGCCGGCAGGCGACGTCGTCCGATGCCTGGCAATAATGATCGACGCTGCACCCGATAATGATCTCCCGTGATCAGCTGGCGACTCCCACGAGCCGCATTTCGAAATCGATAAACCTCCGCAACGATGCGTCCATTGCAAGGGCCCAACCATTCTAGAGAGCAAAAAAAATTCCATCACTGGCTGTACCGAACACACGGAGCGCGTACCGGAGCGTAGAACTTCATCAGTGGCGTACCCAGGGGGGGGGGGGC